>NC_133134.1:39427100-39730131 GCF_048418815.1 Hemitrygon akajei | reverse complement strand
AAATATACAACATCCGCTGCATCCCCTTTATCTATCCTACTTGTAATCTCCTCAAACAATTCCAACAGGTTCATCAGGCAGGATTTTCCCTGAAGGAATCCATGCTGAATTTGTGCTATCTTGTCCTTTGTCACCAAGTACTCCATAACCTCATCCTTAACAATTGACTCCAACATCTTCCCAACCACTGAGGTCAGGCTAACTGGTCTATAATTTCCTTTCTGCTGCCTTCCTCCTTTCTTAAAGAGTGGAGTAACATTTGCCATTTTCCAGTCCTCCGGCACCATGCCAGAGTCCAATGATTTTATAAGATCATTTCTAATGCCGTCACAATCTCTAACGCTACCACTTGCAGAATCCTAGGGTGCAGTTCCTCTGGTCCAGGAGACTTAGGTACCATTAGGTCTTTCAGATTCTTGAGTACCTTCGCTCTTGTAATAGTAACTGCACCCACTTCTCTTCCTTCACACACTACAACATCGGGCACACGGCTAGTGTCTTCCACAGTGAAGACTGATGCAAAATACTCATTTAGTTCATCAGCCATCTCCTTGTCCCCCGTTATTATTTCTCCTGCTTCATCTTCTAGCAGTCTCCACTCTCACTTCTCTTCTATTTTTAAAATACTTGAAAAAACATTTACTATCCACTTTGATATTATTTGCTAGCTTGCTTTCATATTTCATCTTTTCCCTTATATTGATTTTTTTAGTTGCTGCCTGTAGGTTTTTAAAAACTTCCCAATCTTCTATATGCCCATTAATTTTTGCTTTGTTGTATGCCCTTTCTTTTGCTTTTACAATAGCTTTGACTTCCCTTGTCAGGCACAGTTGTACTATTTTACCATGAGTATTTCTTCATTTTTGGAATACACATGCCCTGCAACATCCTCATTTTTCCCAGAAACGTGTGCCATTGCTGCTCTGCTGACATCCCTGCCAGCAGCTGCTTCCGATTTACTTTGGCCAACTCCTCCCTTATATCACTGTAATCTTCCTTACTCCATTGAAATACTATTACATCAGGCCTTACTTTCTCCCGATCAAATTTCAAGTTGAACACGAACATTCTTTTACCTTAAGCTCTCTAATTGCCTTCGATTCATTACATAACACCCAATCCAGATATAGCGGATCCCCTCGTAGGCTCAATGACAAACTTCTCTATAAAGCTATCTCTTAGTCATTCAACAAACTCAATCTCCTGAGATCCATTACCAACCTGATTTTCCCAATTGACCTGCATATTAAAATCTTCCATGACTAACAGAACATTGTCCTTTTGACTCGCTTTTTCTATTTCCTGTTGTAACCTGTGGTCCACCTCCCAGCCACTGTTGGGAGGCCTGTATAAAACTGCCATCAATGTCCTTTTACCCTTGTAGTTTCTTAACTCATCCCACAAGGATTCAACATCTTCCAATCCTATGTCACATCTTTCTACTGATTTGATGCCATTCTTTACCAGTAGAGCCACACCACCTCCTCTGCCTACCTTCCTATCCCTCCGATATAACGTGTAACCTTGTGCATTCAGCTCCAAACTACAACCGTCCTTCAGCCACGATTCATTGATAGCCACAACACCATACCTGGCAATCTGTAAAAATGCAACAAGATCATACGCATTCAGATACAACACCTTGAGTACCGAATTTGTTATCCTTTCTGATTCTGCATCCCTAATGATTTGATTCTCAGCCTGTTGGCTGTAACTAAGTCCCATCACCTGCCTGCCCTTCCTGACAATCTGACTGCACACTATCTTTACTTTTTCACCATCCATCCTATCTTGAGTCCCTTTAGTTCCAACCCCCTTGCTAAGTTAGCTTAAACCCTCCCCAACAGCTCTAACAAAGCTGCCCGCGAGAATATTGGTCCCCCTCAGGTTCAGGAGCACCCTGTCACTTCTGAACAGGTCACACCTCTCCCAGAAGAGGTCCCAATTATCCAAAAGCCCAAAGCCCTGCCCCCTGCACCAGCTTCTGACTTGGTTTATGATATAATCAGACATATATCATCTATCACAATTGCATGCTAAATCCTTTTGATTAAAACAGAAAAAAGCTGGAAATACTGCACCAGTGGGAAAAGAAACGGCTACTATTTCAGGTTGAGAAGGATTTTCTGCAACAAAAGATTCTACTTGACCTGAAATTTTAGCTGTGATTTCCTTCTCACCAATGCCGCCAGAGCTGCTGAGTATTTCCAGAATTTTCTGTTTTATTTCTGATTTATAGTGTTATGAACCCCGTAACTGGGTCACTTACCAGCAAAGATAGAGAGGTCCGTTGAAGTCTGATAGTACTATTTTTAACAGTATTTATTAGCAAAAATACACAAAAATAATGTCAATGCAAACATACAGATAATATATGTCCTCAATACTAAATCTAAAAGTGCGGGTATAATAATAATCAATAAGAAATAACTCTATCGTTGTCTAGGGGATAATGTATTGGCCAATGGAAATATAAAAGTCACTCAGTTCATTCAGGCTGTGGCCTTTGGTTGGAGTCAAGAGAGAGATTTTTAGAAACTTGCCAGCTTTTCCTTTTAATGATTTCGAACCTTCGAGAGTTCTGTTGGTGTGGCCTCTCCTTTAGCCAAAGTCGTTCTTCCGTGGCGAGCCCGCCAATTCCCAGGCAAGGGAAAGGGACGCATGCGAGCCCCACCAGCTGTCGCTATTAAACGCTGTCATGGGATTTCTAGCGTTTCTCCTGGTGCATCTAAAGGGGTTGTTCCCCAGACCCTCTTTTATCCTGACTCACGGGGTCTCAGATATCAATCAGGTTGGGATGATGCAATCCCTCAACCAGCCCACTCTGGTCATCTCCTGAGGGCTTCAATGAATAGTACAGTACTCAATACACAATTCCGTCTCCAAGAGACAATGGCCGTTATCAGTGGATCCGTCTTGCTGAGGCCAGGACACATTCCAAGCCTTGTGTATTCTGGATGTCTCTCTCTCATTTCCTGGGTCCCAGACCTGAATTAATAGTGATCTTGCGATTCTCAAGAAGGAGGGGCTGCTTTGTACCCTTTGGCCCCTCAGAGTTGTGGCACATTCGTAACACCCCCTTCCTTCAAAGCCTTTTTACCATCGGTAAAAATGAATTAAAACAGAGTCTTACAGGATTTTAGGATCTAACACAATACAAAAGAGTTTTTTTTTCCACTACAGAGTAATACAGTTATACATTCCATTCAGCATCTAAACAGTTAACGATTACATTGTCACTTCCTTTAATATCTTAACATCTTGTACCTTAATAAATTCTTGTAGCATCAGACTTCAATTTAATAACCACCTATTTTTATTCCTTTTCTTCAGCAAACAAAAACTAAAGAGTTGTGATCTTAGCTTACGTGTATACTACCAAAGTTCATGCAAATACTAATCTTTATGTTACTTTCAAACTTAACAGTCAATCTTCCATGGGGGTTGTCTTTATTATTCACATGCTTTGTCGAAATCCCTTAAAACCGGATCGTGTCAGTTAAAATGGCATCCCATCAACCCTCGCCCCTTTTCCAGTTAACTCCCACGTGGTGAGCTTGTGCACCAGTGTGGAATAGGCTTGCGCCCGCGCCTTTTATAGGAGTTATTTTAGCAACAATGTGTTCCAAACTTAGACCTTTTTCCAAATTTCCACACAATTCTTTAATTTTAAGCAAGTTGCTAGTTTTCTCTTCAGGACCCTTCAGGCTATTAGTTTTCAGTTTAAACTCTTTGTTCAAACAGCATTTCAAATTCTGCCTCAGCACTCTCTTGAATAACAATAGCGTGTGGGGCACCTTTACATTCCAAATCAACCTGTAATTGATTCGCAGGCAACGTGTTACCAAGCCATTATCTCTGTTGCCTGGTTACTGCTTCTGACATCAATCTGGACTCTAAATTTTCTTCATTCAATTTAGGAACTACACTTTTCCCTTTTCCTTCAATAATAATATTCACCTCACCACCTTTTATCTCCTCACTAACTTTTAACACACCTTCGAGCACAAACAACTGGGAATTCTCACTTCCCACTATTACCAAGGTTAACCCTTTCATCACTGAACCAAGTCCATCTGACCCACAAGGACTGCATTCCTTTTCGACTGAATCAAATACCTCAGACTTTTTCTGAGCTCCATTACTAGGTTCAGTACCACATGCATCCACATCTTGAACACACTCAAACGGGACATTTGCCTCTTCCAGGCTTTCAATACCCATACCCGTTTCAAATTCTAAATTCCCCTGATCCTCCCAGCTACTCTCTGGGCAACTCCCTTCCGGAGTAAACTCAACCCCGCGGGCTGAAACAACCTCATCTGCCAACCCAGCAGACTTCTTCAAGGTAATGGCATCCTTTTCATCTAGGACAGCCCTCATTTCATTATGGGAACATCTTTAGAATTTTCAACTTCTTCAAACAGTTCTGCCAAACCAGACAGATCATCCATGTCCAACCCTGGACCTTTTAACAGCCTTATCTGTTTCTCATCTTTACTTCGTGCCTCTATAATTTTTCTCCTGGCTAAGGGCAGGACTACCTCCTCTCCCTTACTCTCTTTCACTTTCCTATTCTCCGTTTTACCATCCTCTAAACCCTCTTGGTACAGGGTCGGTAAAAACGTCTCAGCCAAGTTGATACTGGCCTGATTTAAACTGGTCTCGTTCTCAGCTGCCTTTCTCGACATGCTGCGAGTGATCGCGCATGCGGGATAGATCTTGGAATCTAGGGGCGGGACCTCAACACTCACAGGCTGACTCGTCAGCTCCATTGCTGACCAAACCTTACCACCGGCTAAATCGTTACCAAGAAGGACATCCACGTCAGTTCTCGGGAATTCGGATCGCACCCCTATTTCAACTGGTCCAGATACCAGTTCACAATTTATAATGATCCTATGTAAGGGCACCGCTTCTGTCCCTTTTCCTATTCCTCTCAAAGCTACCTCTGCAGCCTTGCGACCAAAATCCAGTACCTTACTGCTAATCAATGACAGTTCAGCTCCCGTGTCTCTCCAGATCCGCACTGGAACTGGGATGTCTCTCTCGCTCACAGACACGGTTCTCTCTGAAATACATTTCTCAGACCCTTCTTGTACTCTGTCTACCTTGGGCTCGACCATCCTATAGAGACTGCTGCTTTCCATTTTCCTGTCTCCTTCCTCGGAGCAAGGCACTTGCATGCAATATGACCCACCTTTCCACAATTAAAACAGGTCAAGCCAGGACCTCTCCTGCCGTCTTGCCTCTCCTCCTCAATTTTACCACTAGCTCCCGACTGAATCTCTGCCTCAGCCGGCGGGCTTTCTCTACCATTCCCACAGTCTCTCTGGTAACTTTTATTCGAGGAAAACTTTGTCTTGTTGGTTAGGGCATATTCATCTGCGAACCTAGCAAATTCGGAGATGGACTTATTCGGCTTCTCATTCAAATACATTCGGATATCATCCGAAACACAACCTTTAAATTCCTCAATCAGAATTAACTCCCTGAGACGCCGAAAATCTTCTTCCACTATTTCTGCTGTACACCAGCGATCCAAGAGCACACCCTTCTCATAGGCAAACTCGGTTTACGTCTGATTCCACCCTTTCTTTAAATTTCTGAACTTTTGTCTATAGGCCTCCGGTACCAATTTGTAGGTCCGAAGAATGGCCTCCTTTACTTTCTCATAATTCTCCGACTCTTCCTCCTCCACGGACAACGCCGCATATGTCCGTTGTGCCTTCCCTTTTAACACACTTTGTAACAACGCCACCCACTGCTCTTTGGGCCACTTCTGATTCACTGCCACCTTTTCAAAATGCAAGAAATAACTATCAACATCCGTTTCCTCAAACGGAGGGACTAACCTAAACTCCCGACTAATATTAAACCGCTCCTCTCGGTCTGACCCTTGAACTCTTTGTTCTTGCCTTAACTTCTCCATATCCAAGTCATGTTGCCTCTGTTTCTCTGCCTCCCTCTCCTTCTCGGCTCTCTCCTTCTCTTTCTCAGCTGCTTCCAGCTGTTTTAACTGAATTTCATGCTCCCTTTGTTTCTAAGCTCTTTCCTGCTCCCTTTTGACCTCTAACTCCTTTAGCTGGAGCGCATGCTCCCATTGCTTTTCGGCTCTTTCCTTTTCTCTCTCGGCCCTTTCTTTCTCTTTGTCGGCTCTTTCCTTTTCCTTTTCGGCTGCTTCCAGCTGTTTTAACTTAATTTCATGTTCCAACCTTAATTTCTCCAACTCTAACTGAGCCGTCCCACTAGCAGGTACCTTTTCAGGGATATTTTCCAATACCTCAGCTGAAAACACATTCTTCACAATATAATACTGAGTTATGGCCCTCCGCACCTCCCGCTTTTTCATTGACAACCTCACCTCTGCGAGGTTTAGTCCTTTCGCAATATTTATCAAGTCCGACTTTATGGCCGCCTCTAGCGCCTCCAGAGTTGGGTTTTCTATAAATTCCTCCATGTCCATCTTTGCTGGTTTCTCGTCTGGCTACCCGCTCAACCAGACCCACGTTTGGACTTAAGCCCAATTCACTGGCCCTCCAATTTGGTATCAAATCTCAAGACGAGATCCCCACTTTGTTACGAACCCCGTAACTGGGTCACTTACCAGCAAAGATAGGGAGGTCTGTTGAAGTCTGATGGTACTATTTTTAACCGTATTTATTAGTAAAAATACACAAAAATAATATCAATGCAAACATACAGATAATATACGTCATCAATACTAAATCTAAAAGTGCGGGTATAATAATAATCATTAAGAAATAACTCTATCGTTGTCTAGGGGATAATGTATTGTCCGATGGAAATATAAAAGTCACTCAGTTCATTCAGGCTGCAGCCTTTGGTTGGAGTCAAGAGAGAGATTTTTAGAAACTTGCCAGCTTTTCCTTTTAATGATTTCGAACCTTCGAGAGTTCTGTTGGTGTGGCCTCTCCTTTAGCCAAAGCCATTCTTCCGTGGCGAGCCCGCCAATTCCCAGGCAAGGGAAAGGGACGCACGCGAGCCCCACCGGCTGTCGCTATTAAACGCTGTCATGGGATTTCTAGCATTTCTCCTGGTGCATCTAAAGGGGTTGTTCCCCAGACCCTCTTTTATCCTGACTCACGGGGTCTCAGATGTCAATCAGGTTGGAAGGATGCAATCCCTCAACCAGCCCACTCTGATCATCGCCTGAGGGCTTCAATGAATAGTACAGTACTCAATACACAATTCCGTCTCCAAGAGACAATGGCCGTTATCAGTGGTTCCGTTCCGCTGAGGTCAGGACACATTCCAAGCCTTGTGTATTCTGGACATCTCTCTCTCATTTCCTGGGTCCCAGACCCGAATTAATAATGATCTTGCGATTCTCAAGAAGGAGGGGGCTACTTTGTACCCTTCGGCCCCTCAGAGTTGTGGCACATTCGTAACAATAGCAACTGCAAGTTTAAAGAAAACTCACTGAATTTGTTTGATTAGTTACCACCTCATTGAAGTGACCATTCAATTAACTTAATACTGCTCTAATAATTGAGTTACTGTAGTGCCACTTCAGAGAATTGAGCACAGTTCAAACTGGCACTCAGTTAGAGCTTGTGCGACACTAAGGGAGGTGCTGCCTTTCACAAGATAGAGTACTCTTCAGCTGAGACATTGTGTCAGATGCTATTTTAAGAGAGATGGAAGTAATCAAAAGTTCCTGAGGCCGATTTTAAGCTTCATTCATCATTAAAACAAATCATAATCATACTGGCTCTAATGTACATTGATTTCAGTTCAGCGTTCAATACCATTATCCTGCAGAGACTAGTGGAGAAACTGTTGCTGCTTGGCCTTAACACTGCCATGTGTCGCTGGATTCTGGATTTCTTGACAGAGAGACCACAGTCAGTCCGTGTTGGCAGGAACATCTCTGACTCCATCACACTGAGCACCGGATCCCCACAAGGCTGTGTGTTCAGCCCATTGCTGTTTACACTGCTAACACATGACTGTGCAGCCAGATTCAAGGGGAACCTGATCATTAAATTTGCTGATGATACCACAGTGGTGGGGCTCATCAGCAAAAATGATGAAACAATGTACAGGGAGGAGGTCAAACACCTAGAGAGCTGGTGCAGTGACAACAACTTGATGCTTAATATCACCAAAACCAAGGAGATGGTTTCAGACGGTTTCAGCCTGAGCACGCGCCCCTCAGCATTAGCGGCTCCACAGTGGAGAGAGTGGAAAACATCAAGTTCCTTGGAGTGCAGATCTTGGACAATCTCACCTGGTCCAGGAACACCACTGAGATTGTGAAATGGGCCCAGCAGAGATTGCACTTTCTGAGGAAACTTAAACAAGCATCACTCCCCACTAACATCTTAACTACATTCTACAGAGGAGTGGTTGAGAGTGTGCTGACCTTTTGCATCACAACCTGGTACTCCAGCTGCAGTGCTGCCGACAAAAAAGCCTTGCAGAGGGTGGTTGGGGGAGCAGAGAAGGTTATTGGGGTCTCCCTACCTTCTGTCCAAGACCTCTTTCAGAGTCGATGCCTCTAGAAAACATGGTACATTATTAAAGACCCCTCACACCCCCTCCATAAACTGTTCATTCTTCTGCCATCAGGCAAACGTTACAGGAGCATCAAAACTAAAACCACAAGGCTACTAAACAGCTTCCTCCCACAGGCAGTCAGACTGCTAAATAGCTGCTCTACCTGACTCTGCTTCGGACACTTTTAACTTGCACTGGACACTTATAAATTGATTTTAACTGATATGTGGCTGTTGTGTTTTACTATTTATTGTTGTGTTTACTATTTATTGTTGCGTTTGTTATATTATGATTGCACTAGCCCCTGGGAAACACTGTCTCATTCTGCCCTGCAGAGCTGATGTATGGTTGGAATGACAATAAAGTTTTTGAATCTTGAATCTTGAATGTCCAAATTTGTTGTCTTTGTTCCCACAGAAAAACAAATCACAACATTGTAATCATTGGAATCACATACAGGTTTATGGTAAAATTTCATGTTTTAATGCCTACATTGCAATATGGTAATGATAGTAAAAAATATAATGTGAGGATTGAATTTAATGAACAAGTACAATAAGTATTTGCTGTGTGTTTCATGACTCTTAGATGTCTGAAACTGCTTTACAACTGGGAGACTTATCCTGATGATTTTATTTAGAGATACAGCGTGTTACAGGCTGTTCTGGCCCACCAAACCGTGCTGCGCAGCAAGCCACCAATTTAACCCTAGCCTAATCACAGGACAACATACAATGACCAATTAACCTTCTGACCGGTTAACCAATCTTTGGACTGGGGGAGGAAACTGAATCGCAGAGGAAACCCACATGGAGGTGGGAAGGATGTACAAACTTTCTTACAAGGGATGGTGGACTTGAACTCCACACTTTCATGGCGCAAGGTGTAATAATGTCATGCTGAACACTACGCTACTGTGGCTCTCCCAGTTTTGGGATGTAGAAAACGTGTGACAAGTTACATTTTACTGATTCTAGTTGACAGAACCTGGAAATTGCAAGTCTTATTTCAAATGGCTCTGTGATTTATTCACAATATTACATTTAGATTAGCAGTGTAGCCTTGAGCTAAATCAATAAATGTGCATTCCATTTCCATCTGCCACCCCCAGAAAACGATGACTTTTTATAGTATTCAGTATTAGATAACTACATAATAGCTGAAACATTATTTTGATTTGTTGAAGTGACCCATTCTTATAAATATATAGCCACTTTAATTTGCATATATCAGTTTAAAAGGTTTGTGGATTTTAGTTCTTTTTATTTGGAGTGCTTTAAATGTTGTTTTTTAGTGACAGTAGCAAAAGGGAAGAAGCTGTTCCTGAATCGCTGAGTGTGTGCCTTCAGGCTGCTGTCTCTCCAACCTGATGGTAACTGTAAGAAAAGGGCATACCCTGGGTGCTGGAGGTCTTTAATACTGGACACTGCCTTTCTGAGACACTGCTCCCTGAAGGTGTCCTGGGTACTTCGTAGGCTAGTGCCCAAGAAGGAGCTGACTAGATTTACAACTTTCTGCAGCTTCTTTCGGTCCTGTGCAGTAGCCCCTCCATACCAGACAGTGATGGAGCCTGTCAGAATGCTCTCCACCATACAACTATAGATGTTTTTGAGTGTATTTGTTGACACGCCAAATTGCTTCAAACCCCTAATAACGTATAGCCGCTGTCTTGCCTTCTTTATGACTACATCAATGTGTTGGGACCAGGTTAAATCCTCACAGATCTTGACACCCGGGAACTTGAAGCTGCTCAATCTCTCCACTTCTGATCCCTCTATGAGGATCAGTATGTGTTCCTTTGTCTTACCCTTTCTGAAGTCCACAATCAGCTGTTTCGTCTTCCTGACTTTAAGTGCCAGGTTGTTGCTGCGGCACCATTCCACGAGTTGGCATATCTCTTTCCTGTACACCCCTTGTCACCACCCGAGATTCTACCAATAATGGTTGTATTGTCAGCAAATTTGTAGATGGTATTTGAGGTATGCCTAGCCAAACAGTCATGTGTATACAGAGAGTAGAGCAGTGGGCTAAGCACACACCCTGAAGTGCACCAGTGTTGATCGTCAGCGAAGAGGATATGTTATCACCAATCCGCACAGACTGTAGTTTTCCAGTTAGGAAGTCAAGGATCCAATTACAGAGGGAGGTACAGAGGCCCAGGTTCTGCAACTTCTCAAACAGGATTGTGGGAATGATGGTATTAAATGCTGAGCTATAGTCGATGAACAGCATCCTGATGTAGGTGTTTTTGTTGTCTAGGTGGTCTAAAGCCTTGTGAAGAACCATGAAGATTGTGTCTGCCGTTGACCTATTGTGATGATAGGCAAATTGTAATGGGTCCAGGTCCTTGCTGAGGCAGGAGTTCAGTCTAGTCATAACCAACCTCTCAAAGCATTTCAGCACTGTCGATGTGAGTGCTAACGGGTGATAGTCATTAAGGCAGCCCACATTAGTCTTCTTTGGCACTGGGATAATTGTTGCCTTAAATCAATACAGCTCAGGAACAGGCCCTTTGGCCCATTATGTCTGTCCCAACCATGTTGCTAATTTAAACTGCATCTTTGCCTGAACATATTATATCATAATTCACTGCCTGTTTATGTGCCTGTCTAAATTACTCTATTCACTTGCACCACTTCCTGACAGCACATTCCAGGCACCTACCACTCTCTGAGAAAAAGAAAATTTGCCAAGTTAGTCTGTTCTTTCACCTTAAAGCAATGCCTTGTAGTATTTGAAATTTATACCTTGGGGAAAAGTCATACTTTCATCAGTGTTGTGCTGGTGAACTTCTTCTGTACCCTCGCAAAGTCTCCAAGTCCTCCTGAAATGTAGCAATGTGAACTGCACTCTATACTCCAAATGTGGCCTGATCAAAGTTTGATACAGCTGTAACATCAGTTCTCGATTTTTATACTCAATTTACTGACCAAAGAAGAGAAATATGCCATATGCCTACTTTACCACCCCACATAAATGTGTTGCCACTATCAGTGAGATAAACGTATTAATTATTATGCATTAACGCTCCTGTATCCTGAAAAGGAATATAAGGTTGCCAGTGTTTGTGGGACATAGTTTGAGAAAGATGAGTGAGGGCAAAGGAAAACTCTATGACAACAAATCTATATTTTTGTTTTTCAGTGTTGTGTACACTCTGGCCAAGAAGGATTTTTTTCAGTAAGTATTAAACTTTGGTGTCTATCTTTTGTTTCTGAGAAATAAAGCTTAATTATTCCATTATGAAAAAGTGAGTCCAGAATTAATGCACATCCAGTAATAGCTGGGAAGTTAACCTTAGTACTGAATTATAAATTAAAAATATAACAGTTACCTTGTTTTCTATGGGAACTATTGCTCCAAATATGGAGTATTTTGGTAAAGTCTTACACAGAACTGCTAAAAGAAGCAAGATGGAAGAGTCTCCATTTCCCATAGGTTGAAATTCTGTTGTGTGAGGAAACTTGCCAAGATAATTTTTGTGGAAAGGTTAATATTTCAGTCAAATTAGGTCCATTGTGACGGGGTCCTGAATTGACCCTATGAACTGTGCTTTTAAAAAGAAAGGGAGAGATGGAGGTGTCCAATATAGAGACCTTGTTCTCAAGAGAGAGAGAGAGGTGAAGAAAGCTTGGAAGATTATGTTATGGTTTCTCAGCAAAATGTTTACATTTCCACAAGGACATTGCCTGCTTGTAAGTTCTTACAGAGAGAGAGAAGGGTGGAGCAGTTTGATGGACAGCTGGTGTTCAGCATGCTGAGATAAATACCAGGTCAACTGATAGACTCACAGACACACGGTTTTGGACACTGGATGAGCTTTGTTGTGTCCACAGGAAGGTGGGTTTTTGGAGGATCGATTCGGGGAAATCGATCAATGGCTCTCGCAGTGCAGAAAAGGTGTGACCGGTGGGGAGTTATTTGTGTGTCCAACCCTTGCCTGGGTTGATAATTCCACCACAGAAGAACGGTCACCTTTGTTATGGTCACTGTTGGTGAATTCAAAAGGATTTCGGAGGACAACGGGAAGATCGACGGCACCAGCTCACCCGAAGACCTACACACCTCTCTCTCTCCAACTCTACTCAACTCAATAACACAAACTGAACAGAACTTTCTTCATCATCGTAAGACTGTATCCATTCACCCCTAGGTTTGAAAAAGCCTGTTTTTTTTCTATTTCCACACTTATATATACCTATAATCATTGCTAACCTGTTTGATATATCTACATTTATATTACTGTATTGTGTAGTTACTAATAAACACTATTAGTTATTAGCAATACCAGACTCCAAAGTGTTTTCCATTTCTGCTGGTTCTTTAACCCGTCCTGGGGTACGTGACACCATACCAAAGCAAAGCAAAAGGAAAGCAGAGGCTCCATTGCTGAAATTCCTCAAAGAAGATATTTGAATATTAAGATGTCGAGGAATATTATGTTAGTGCAGGAAAGTCGCACTATGGGAAAAGATTAGCTAAAATCGTTTCTAATAGTTGAAGAGGCATGAAGGCTGAATGACCATATATACTTAAGTTCTTTATGCATGACTTGGCCACCAGTACACCGATGTTGACCAATAGTGTACCTGGAAAAAAACAGTTCCCTCTCATTTGTTACATGAATATGGCAATTGTGGAAAAAGCTTCCAATGAACAGTGGCTTAAGTATTTTGTAATGCTAGATTTTACAGTTGAAATGGAACCACAAATTCTGCTTTTTATGGACTTTAAAAGAGCAGTGAGCCTCACACCAAATCACAAAATCATGATAATACACCTATTTCAGCTTAATTGTGGCTAAAGCGTTGACAGTAGCAGCCAACCAAAGTTGACCCCAAAGTGGTTGTTTTCACCCAGGTCGAGGAGGGAATTTTAAAAATCAGTACATTGTAGCCATTTTTTCAGAGCTTGAACAGCAGGTACTCAGAGTTCAGAGGGCAAGCAGAGCAGCCAATGTGTGAGTGGGACAGTGTTAGAGTGGGGAGACTTCTGGTTTTGGCTCAAGAGGCTTGAGTGATAACAGGCTTGGGCAACATAAGTATCAGGTAAGCTTTCATAGAACATAGAACATAGAACAGTACAGGCCCTTCGGCCCACAATGTTGTGCCGACCCTTAAACCCTGCCTCCCATATAAACCCCCATCTTAAATTCCTCCATATACCTGTCTAAGCTTTTCTTGCTCATTCTTCATCTGCTAGTGTATACAGCAGTAAGAATGGCTCCTGGGACTGTGTTTTTTTCTGTGTGTGGGATGTGGGAATCCTGGGAGAACTGCGGCCTCCTGGAAAACCGCATCAGTACTAGGTGCACCAAGCTGCAGCTCTTCAGAGAAAATGTTAAAGAACTGGAGTGGCCACTTTGGCTCTTAAGGAAAATGAGGAGATGAAAGATAGGAGCTACAGAAAGGTTGCAGGAGGCAAGTGAATGGATGTCTGTTAGGAGAGGGAAGGGAAATAGGAAGTTTGTATGGAGTATCCCTGTGGCCTTTCACCTCAATAACAAATGTACCATTTTGGATACGGTTTAGGGAGGGGTTGACCTACCAGGGGAAGTCTGTAGCTGTGGCTTGGAAGGCAAGAAGGCAGAGGGTGAATAGAGTGGTGATAGGAGTTTCCTTGGTTAGAGGAGTAAATAGGAGAATCTGTGGACACGATAAAGAGACCCAGATGGTATGTTGCCTCCCAGATTCCAGGGTCAGGGACATCTCAAATCGTGTCAACAACATTCTAAAGGGGGAAGGTGAGCAGCCAGATGCTTTGGTACATATTGGTGCCAATGACATAGGAGGGCAAAGAGAGGTGGTCCTGAAGAAAGAATTTAGACAACTAGGTGGAAAGCAGAAAAAGAGGACCACTAGGGTAACAAACTCTGGATTGCTGCCTGTGCCATGCACCAGTGAAGGTAAGAATAGGATGATTTGGCAGATGAATGCGTGGCTGAAGAACTGGTGCAGATGACAGGGTTTCAGAATTATCAATCACTGGGATCTCTTCTGGGGAAGGTATGACCTGTACAAAGGAGACAGGCAACACCTAATACTGGGGGGAGCCAATATCCCTGCATACAGGTTTTCTAGAGCTGTTGGAGAAGGTTTAAACTGATTTGATAGGGGAACGGGAACTGGAGTGAAAGGGCTGAGGATAGGATTGTTGGTATACAAGGAATGGCAGTGTATAGTGAGACTATCAGGAAGGACAGCAGATGATAGGGCAAAATTGCAGTCAGTGGAATGGGTTGCAGTGTAAAAGGGAAAACATTGATAAAGGTGACAATATGGAACTGAAGGTTTTATATTTGAATGCACGCAGTATACAAAATAAGGTAGAAGCTACTGTAGCGTAGTTAGAGATTGGCAGGTATGACCTTGTGGGTATCACAGAGCCATGCCTGAAAGATTATTGTAGTTGGGAGCTTAATATCCAAAGATACACAATCTATCTAAAGGACAAACAGGTAGGCAGAGGTGGAGGAGTGGCTCTGCTGGGGAAGAAATGAAATCAGATTGTTAGAAAGCGGTGGCATAGGATCAGAAGATGTAGAATCCCTGTGGGTAGAGTTCAAAAACTGCAAAGGTAAGAAGACCCTGATGAGAGTTATTTACAGGCCACCAAACAGTGGCCAGGATATGGTTTACAAATTACAGTGGTAAATAGAAAAAGCAAGTCAAGAATGCAATGTTACATTAGTAATGGGGGTGTTCAATGTGCAGATAGATTGGAAAAATCAAGTTGATGCTGTATCCCGAGAGAGAATTTGTGGAATGCCTCCGAGTTGGCTTTTTGGAGCAGCTTGTCATTGAGCCCACAAGGGGATCAGCAATTTTGGATTGGGTGTTATGTAAATAACTGAATATGTAAAAGGAAAAGATGGAATACAAAGCTAAGCTGGTCAATAATATTAAAGAAGATGCCAAGAGTTCTTTCAGGTACATAAAGTGTAAAAGAGAGGCAAGAGTTGATATCAGACCACCGGAAAATGATGCTGGAGAGGTAGTAATGGGGAACAAGGAAATCTGAACTGAATAAGTATTTTGCATCAGTCTTCAGTGTGGAAGACACCTGCAGTATGCTGGAGTTTCAGGAGCGTCAAGGGGCAGAAGTATGTGAAATTGCTGTTCCTATGGAGAACCTTCTTGGGAAACTGAAAGGTTTGAAAGTAGGTAAGTCACCTGGAGCAGATGGTGTACACACCAGGATTCTGAAAAAGGTGGCTGAAGAGATTATGGAGGCATTGGTAATGATCTATCAAGAATCAATTGGTTCTGGCATGGTTCTGGAAGGATCAAAAAGTGCAAATGTCACTCCACATCTCAAGAAGGGATAGAGGCAGAAGAAAGGAAATGATCAGCCAGTTATTCTGACCTCAGTGTTTGCGAAGATGTTGGAGTTAATTGTTCAGGATGTGGTCTCAGCGTTCTTGGAGGCATTTGATGAAGTAGGCCATAATCAGGATGGTTTTCTCAAGGGAAAATCTTCCCTAACTAATCTGTTGGAATTCTTATAAGAAATAAGAAGCAGGATAGACAAAGGAGAATTCGTGGATGTTGCGTACTTGGATTTTCAGAAGGCCTTTGACAAGGTGCCACACATAAGGCTTCTGAACAAGTTAACAGCCCATGGTATTACAGGAAAGACACTAGCATGGATAAACAGGGGCTGATCGGCAGAAGGAAAAGTGTGGAAATAAAGAGAGCCTTTTCTGATTGGCTGCCCTTAACTCGAGGCATTCCACAGGGGTCTGTGTTGGGACCACTTCTTTTTACATTTTATATCATTGATTTGGTTGAGAGGATTGTTGGCTTTGTGGACAAGTTTGTGGATGATACGAAGGCAAGTGATTTGACGAAGCAGGAAGGCTATAGTAGGACTTAGACAGATTAGGAGAATGTGCAAAGAGGTGGTAGAGAGACTACAGTGCCAGGAAATGTGTGATCAAGCACTTTGATAGAAGGAATAAAAGCATAAATTATTTCCTAAGCAGAGAGAAAATATAAAATTCCAAGATGTAAAGGAACTTGGGACTTCTCAGGCAGAATTCCCTGAAGGTTAACTTTCAGGTTGAGTCAGTGGTGAGGAAGGCAAATGCAATGTTAATATTCATTTCGAGAGGACGAGAATATAGAAGCAAGGATATAATGTTGAGGGTTTATAAGGTACTGGTGAGGCTTCACTTGGAAAATTGTGAGCAGTTTTGAGCCCTTATCTCAGAATAGATATTGTGATATTGGAGAGAGTTCAGAAGAGCTTCACAAAAACAATTCCAGGAACAAAAACATGATATTCATTGGAATTTAGGAAACTGGGGGGAGGGGGTGGAGTAGGATCTAATTGAAACCTATCGAATGTTTGAAAGCCTGAATAAAGTGAATGTGGAGAGGATGTTTCCTATAGTTGGGGAGTCTAAGATCAGAGGGAACATCCTCAGAATACAAGGATGACTACTTAGAACAAAGATGAGGAGGAATATCTTTAGCCAGAGGGTGGTGAATCTGTGGAATTCGAAGCCAAGTCATTGGGTGTATTTAAGGCAGAGGTTGATAGGATCTTGATTACAGGGAAAATACATTAGAATGGGATTGAAAGGGAAAATTAATCAGCCATGATGAAATTTTGGAGCAGAATCGATGGGCCAATTGGTCTAATTCTGCTCCTATGTCTACCTCTGTGGCCACTTTCTGTAGACTATGGACTTGGAACCTAAAATCCCTCTGCATGTCAGTGCTTTTAGGGTCCTGAATCAGAATCCTGAATAGATATTGTGATATTGGAGAGAGTTCAGAAGAGCTTCACAAAAACAATTCCAGGAACAAAAACGTGATACTCATTGGAATTTAGAAAACTGGGGGGGGGGGGGGGGAGTAGGATCTAATTGAAACCATTGAATGTTTGTTCTAAGTAGTCATCCTTGTATTCTGAGGATTCTGAATGCAAACTATTGAATCACTGTTGATCCGATGTATATTAAACTTCTGGGTTAGCCTACCATGAAGGACCTTTTCAAACAGCTTCTAAATATCTGTGTACAGATCATCTACTGCCCTGCCTGCATAAAATACCTTTGCAAACTCCTGAACAAACTTAATCAACTTTTTAAGAAAGGATCTGCCCTAAACAGTTACATAACAGTAGTTACATTTTTCTAAATCCTATCCTTTTCAATCATTTCTCTGCAGCTGAAATAAGGCTCACTTGCCTATAATTTCCTAGCATATTCATATTTTCCTTAATGAACAAGGACAGGAATTCTCCCGACCACCTGGACTTTGCTTGTTGCTAGTGCAGATTAATAAAAAAGACCTTCGCTAAGGTCGGAGTCATCTCTTCTCTCGCTTCCTGCAATAAACTGTGATTTATTCTGGGGATTTTTCCAACTTGATGCTTTGCAAGTACTTGTCTCTCAATAAAGAAATCCATTGAAAAAACTAAGTGTCAAACAAATGTTTGAAAATGTAAGTCCATAAGTTACAAGACCAGAAGCCATAGGAGTAGAATTAGGTCCATTAGCCCATGAAGTTGCCTCTGTCAGTCGATCGTGGCTGATTTATTATTCCTCTCAACTCCATTCTCCTAACTTCTCCTTGAAACCCTTACTAATGAAGAACCTATTATGTATGGTAAGGGTTAAAGACAATGTACAGGCAAGAATAGCCTGTGGCTGTTGTGGTCAAGTGAGACTTCTGGAGACACCTCTGCTTTCTACAGATAGGTGGGATATAACTGTGGCAATTGTACTTAAGACTGACAAGTGAAGCCTCTGTAGATAGAATTTTCTAGAAAGGTCTTCATAAAACAGCATTCCTTTACACAATAGAGTGTACTGGAGACAGATGAGAGTGGGTTAGTGGAAGAATGTGAAATCAAGTCAACTTTTATTGTCATTTCGACCATAACTGCTGGCACAGTGCATAGTAAAAATGAGACAACGTTTTTCAGGACCATGGTTTACATGACACAGTACAAAAACTAGACTGAACTACATGATAAAAAAATCACAGAGAAAGCTATACTAGACTACAGTCCTACACTGGACTGCATAAAGTGCACAAAAACAGTGCAGGCATTACAATAAATAATAAACAGGACAGTAGGGCAAGGTGTCAGTCTAGGCTTCGGGTATTGAGGAGTCTGATAGCTTGGGGGAAGAAACTGTTACATAGTCTAGTCGTGAGAGCCCAAATGCTTCGGAGCTTTTTCCCAGACGGCAGGAGGGAGAAGAGTTTGTATGATGGGTGCATGGGGTCCTTCATAATGCTGTTTCCTCTGCGGATGCAGCCAACAGCAAAGGGACAATGCTTTACTAATCTGATAATATCACTGATTGTCAGCTTGAAATTTTGAATGACTATTATCTACTACTATATTACTACTGTGAATGGCGATTGATCTTGCAAGTAAGGAATTCAGATATATACAATTTACCAAATGATCAATATCCATAACTGATAAGCCAATACTGTACAAAATAGCAATTTTCTCTTCAGACTTCAGAATAGTGTGGGTGACAGGGGATCATGCTGTTCACATTGTGCACAAGTGAAATAAGAAGAATGGTTGGGTTGTTAGAGTGAGTGTGTTCTGGACACCTTTATTTTAGTTACTTGATTATTGGCAATGACAGTTACATGGAGAGTGCATCGAGATGACTTGACCTTGTAAAATGGGAGAAAGGAATTCAGCCCTGGTAGTGTCGTGGTTTTTCGTGCCTCACAAATGACCAAGAGACGCAGAAGATTCTTCAAGAAGGGTTAAACTTTAATTTGCAAATCAAAGCTGAGACAGTCATTGAGCTAGTCGCTGATTGCCTCCCGACCTCCGGACACCCGCAGTTTTTATAGCAATCTCCTGGTCCAGTTGTATTAGCATATGTAATCGATCTATAGTTGCATATTACACGTACTGCACGTACATCATGTCCCTTTTGTTCCTATCAATTGACTTAATCATGTTCTAATCTACATCTCTTAGCTACTTCTCATTAACACACCATTGTCTTCTACATTCTTAAGATTTCAGTCTCCTACCAAATTGGGTACATGCATAGCAAATAATACTCAGAACTGAGCAATGTTCTAATCTACATTTCTTTAGCTCTTTAGCTACCTCTCATTAACACACCATTGTCTTCTACATTCCTAAGATTTCATTCTACTAAATTGAGTACATGCATAGCAAATAACTGACTTCATAGTTAAAATTTATACTTTTATACTCCAATATATCCTCCCTTTGAGACCCAGAGGGTCTCACACACACACAGAGAAAGAAGACTAAGAGTCTGCGCACAAAAGCCCCAATAAACTCAAGCACTTATTCCCAAATCTCGGGTTAAGCTATAATTTTCTGCGCCAGGACCTCAAAGTATTCTCTCCCTGTTACCCTGGGCCACTGAGCCAAAAACCTGTCCCTCTGTATCTGAGACAGGTAAAAAGACTCAGCAGCCCTTACAATCTACTCCCACACTGTCGTTTTGCTCCTGTTCATCCTGCAGGTGTTGTAGGCTGTAACGATACATTTTCGGCGTTTCTTTCTCCGCTAAGCTTGCTTCAGTAATTGCCACGAGCATCGGAAATTGTTTGGTTGCAGCTTGCACTATAAGAGATTTGAGACAAGGAAGAAAACAGCACAGCACAAACGCACAGCTCAACAATATAATACTGACAGTTATTGCTATTTTAGTCAGCCATGCTCCCCATCCTCCGAGTCTACTTTCTAACCAGTCAAAGAACTGATGCCCAAATCCTGCATTCTGTTTGACTTCCGTCTGCAGATTCTTTAACTTATTCATTGCTCTGGTGAAAGACCCTTCTGGGCTAGTATTGTTCGGTATGAAAGTGCAGCATTGTTCTCCAAACATTACACACACACCCCCTTTTTCTGCCAAAAGCCAATCCAGTACCTGTCTGTTTTGCCACGCCATCCTGCTAGTTGCATCTAGCTGTTGCCCTAAGGCCTCCAGTGCATCATCGGTGTAGTTGATGAACCTCTGTTGATTGTAGTATATATAGTTTATCCATTCAACATTTTTGCTTACCCCTATCACAGGTGTGATAGCTTCCCAGCCTGCAGCAATCTCATTCCGTGCCTTAAATTCGTTAGGTATACCTCTTGGCTGCCCTATACTGTCAATCCGGATTGTCGGATCCGGGTCATATTTTCTCTTCTACCGTAGCAGAGTCCGCTGCTCAGGGAAGTTAGCATTGGACTGTACTTCAGGGGACATTATAACTTCCTGAAGCAGCAAGACACGCGTACATGTTCCTGCCCACCTGAGGGGGAGCGTAGATCTCAGACCTCCTTCCTGCCCACCCAGCCACCAAGTGTCTGCTAATGGAATAGTCTGAGACTCCATTGCACCCTCAGGAGGAGGGGAACCCGTCAAGTGTCTATTACCTGGGGTTACATCCCATGTCTGAATGCAGTTGCCTCGGAAATGGCCAACCGGGTGAGTGCCCACCCGCATGAAACATTCATAATTCAGATGGTCCTGCATTATAAGCTGTTGCAGTGTAGGTGTCTGGCTTTTTTTGTTTATAGCCCAGGGTCTGCTGTAATTACAGTGATAGGCAAGCTTGCTTTGGTCAAACTGCGAGGAAGCCTGATGTAACATACACCAATAGGGGCACATTGGTGCATTGTTCAGACAGTTTCGATAACAAGGATCCGTGTTAACACAAATCCTCCTGTGACAGGCCCTAACTGGAACTGAACATCGTTGCTCACATTGTTCCCTGTGCTCTCTTCGCCACCGCGTGCAGGTGGAGGAGTTATAAGGCATGGGAACTACATGCTGAGTGGGGCTTTCCCTCGAGCACAGATAACAATTTTGTCTCTTCATCATTCCTGCCGTGTAAGCTGCCCATTGATACCACTGATTAGTACGTGTCTTTAACCATGGCGAGGAGGTAAGTGTTGTGCTCCTCTTCTTTTCTGCAGGTTACCAGTCCCATTCCATATCTGCCCCACTAATGGTTCCCAAGTCTGCATTGTGGGTGCTTTGTCCCCGGGGGCGCAACTGGTCGTTCCCAGCTCATCCCCATTATCTGAAGAAGCCCTAATATCCACCACCACATCCTGAGGGTCTTGAGGCCCGTCCTCAGAATCAAAAATTTCCCTTACTAATTGATCAAACTCCTGCGGTGCAGTGTCAGCTTCTTGTTCCCCCTGTCTCCTGCTAACTGCTCGTCCGCATCACTTACCTCGGACACTTCACCTGATTCCCCTTGCTGGACTGCCCTCGTGCAATGGTTCAGGTGGTACCAGGTGGAGCGTCCTTCTACCTGAACTGCGGTGGGTGATGCCTTAGTCACCGTAAAGGGTCCCTCCCTTCTTGGCTCGTTCCACTTTCTCCGAAAAACTCGCAGGTAAACCTGGTCTCCTGGTCTAATCGGTCCTTCCCCTTGTACGGTCTCCGGCTCTTTCTGTTTTTCCTGGGCATAAATGGACCTATGTATCATGGTTAGCTGCTGCATGTATTGTTTCAATTCTATTTCCAATTGTTCCAAGCTAAATCCCTTATACGGCCCTCTCCACTGGGGCACTGGCATGGGCCTCCCAGTGAGCATCTCATGCGGTGTCAGGCATGTTATTCGATTAGTTTGCATGCGGTAACTCATCAATGCTAACGGTAAAGCATCGACCCAATTAAGTTTAGTGTCTGCACAAATTTTGTTTAGTTTGGCTTTCAGGGTTCCATTAATTCTCTCTACCATGCCCTGCGACTGAGGGTGGTATACACATCCAAACCTCTGCTTTATCCTCAGCGCCTGTAGTACCAGTTTGACCACTTTCTGGATAAAAGCTGAACCATTGTCTGAGCTAACTTCTGTAGGTATTCCAAACCTTGGGATCACTTCATTTGTCAGGAATTTTACCACTGTCTTTGCCCCTTGATCTTTCGAAGGTACCACCTCCACCCATCTGCTAAATCGATCAATTACTACCAGCATGTATCTTTTCCCTCTCACTGTCTTTATCATGTCTACGTAATCAATCACTAAATGTTTAAATGGTCCTTCAGGTACAAGAATGTGACCTATTGGGGTTGTAATTCCCTTCCAAACATTATTTTGTGCGCATACCTCGCACTGTGACAAGACAAAGTCCACTGAAGCCTGTAAATAAGGTGACCAAAAACCATCCTTCTTTATTTTCCTTATCACTTCCCCCCTTGCACAATGGTCCATCCCATGCGCTTCTGAAATCAGAATCGTCAGTAGAGGGGTGGGCGCTACCAACAAACCGTCTTCCGTGCTCCACAAGCCTTCCGGGTTCTGCTTGGCCCCCCCTTTTTCTCCACATTGTCTGTTCCGCCGAAGTTGCCTTACCTTGTATTTCAATTAGGTCCTCTACGTCAGGTTCTGGAGTTAGGCTTACCTGGAGGGCAATGACAGCTGACGTACACCCAGACGCTTTTCTGGCTGCCTCGTCCGCAGCTTGATTTCCCTTTGTTATTATATCATTTCCCTTTTTGTGTGCCTGGCATTTTACTATAGCCAATGCTTTAGGTTTCATTATGGCTTTTATTAAGTCTAGAATTTGCTGACAATGTTGTATGGGATCTCCATTACCTTTTTTAAAACCTCTCTGCTTCCACACTGCCCCGAACAAATGGCATACTCCATGAGCATATGCCGAATCAGTATAGATATCTACTTTCTCACCTTCCATCATTTCACACGCAGCTGTCAGAGCTTTGATTTCTGCTAGTTGGGTGGAACACGGTTGGGGACAGGACTCCATCCTAATAATCTTATAGCTCGACTGATCCTGCTGCACCACTGAGAATCCTGCGTGATTTCCATCATAATCCCTATAACAAGAGCCATCTACGAACAGAACCTTTTTATCTATATCCTCTAGTGGTTCTGACCATAAATCTGCTCTCAATTTGGCAAATGCCATCGTCTTCCCTACACAATCATGGGGTTCTCCTTCATAGTCTAAAGGGACAAAATCGGCTATATTACTGGTAGTGCATCTTTGTATAGTTATGTCAGGAAATGTCAATAGCATCTGATACGCTGCTATCCTGGCTGGCGTCAGCACAAATTTCCCTCTTTCTAGTAATTCTGCTACTTTGTGGTGTGTGTACAGAGTTACAGGATAGCCCAGGGTTACCGATGATGCCTTTTCATATGCATAGTACAGCGCCGCCAATCCCTGATAACAGGGTGGGTACCCCTGAGCCACCTCATCTAGTCTCGTACTGTAGTATGTTATCGGCTGCTTTGCTTTTCCTGTGCCTGTCTCTTGTGTTAGAACCGCTGTGACTTAACCCTCCTGTCGATTGGATACATACAAATAAAAAACCTTCTCATAGTCAGGCAAAGCTAATGCTGGTGCTGACTGCAATTCCTGTTTAATAGTATTGAAAGCTATCTCCGCCTCTTCATTCCACTGTAAGCCGTTCTTCAAATTTGTATGTCCTGCTTCTTTCATTATCTTTCTCAAAGATGCCACAATCTCAGCATATTCTCCTATCCAATCTGAGCTGTACCCTGCCATTCCCAAAAACGTCATCACCTGCCCTACAGTCTGGGGTTTTGGGGCCTTAGTTATTGCCTCAATCTGATCTGGTGCTATCGCCTTCACTCCCTTGGATATTACCCTGCCTAAGTACTCCACTTGCTGCGTGCAGAATTGCAGTTTCTTTTTGGATACTTTATGTCCTCTGCGCGCTAATTTCTCTAACAGAGTTATAGTGTCCTGCTTACACTGTTCCTCGCTGTGGGAGCAAATCAACAGGTCATCCACATACTGTAACAATGTACTTTCCAATGGTATGCCCTCTAGGTCTGCCTTCAATACCTGATTAAAAATGTGTGGTGAATGTTTAAATCCTTGCGGCATTCTGGTATAGGTATACTGAGCACCTCTGTAAGTAAATGCAAACAGATACTGACACTGGTCGGCCAGAGGAATGCTGAAGAAAGCCGAACACAAATCGATCACTGAAAAGTAACTTGCTTCTGGTGGAACATTAGTCAAAAGAGTGTGTGGGTTGGGGACTACCGCTGGCCAGTCCTCTACTACATCATTTACCGCTCGCAAATCATGCACCAATCTCCACTTAGATTTATCTGCTTTTAAGACTGGCAACTACGGGGTATTGCATGGACTGTTTGTTCTTTTAAGCACTCCTATTTCAAGCAACCCCTGCACTGTCGACGCTATTCCCTCTTCTGCTTCTGGTCTTAGAGGGTATTGTGGTCTCCTGGGTGGAATTGCTCCCCATTTCAGCCTTATTTCCACCGGACTAGCTGTTTTTATTTTCCCTACGTCCATGTCATGCTATGACCACAGAATAGACGGCAACTCATCTAACCTTTTATCTTTCTGCTGGCCTCTTTCCTTTCCCAGCAAGGGCATGTGTGGTTGGGGAGTTATTTCGACCTCTCTCACTGTCCCTACCATATCTACACTTACCATTATTTTAATACAGTTGTTGTCTTCTGATATCCACACCTCTGGCATAATTTTCCTCCACACTGTTACGGTTTCAGCACTCTTACCTAAAGGTCCTAAGTCTTTAGACTGATATCCCTTATTTACCAACAACGTTACGTGGGGCGCAGCCTCCGGTATCCTGTACCATTTTTCTAAAAAGGTGTTCCACTTAACTTGTAAAGCTGCCCCTTGCTTTCCAATTATCACAGCCTCCCCTTCCAGGTGCTGCTGGGTACATGCCTCCAGGTGCCATTTCTCCTCTAACTCCCTGTTCTGAGTCTCGTCAAAAATCACTGTACAATGTAGCTCAGATTTGGGCATTACAGCCCTGGGTAATATAGCCTGCACGCCCTTTTTCCATTTTTCCCAGGTTTTCTGAATCTGGTCTGCGATGTCTCCTATCCAAAAGACATTAGCCTTCTTGTCTTCTCGCACTATCAATTGAGCCCCTGCTCTTTCCACACTCAGCCCATTTCTGGTGCATTCTAATTTTAATTCCAGTTTCAATAAGGCATCTCTGCCTAACAAATTAATCAGAGTTCCTTTAAATACTAGCACCGGCAAAACAATTCCTTTATTTCCCATTCACAACTGCACTGGAGCCGTGCACTGTGTCAACTGTGTTTTCCCCGAGAACCCTACCGTCTTAATAAACTTTCCTGACATGGGAAGGTGAAGGGCATACTGTGGCTGTACACAAGTGTACGTGGCTCCAGTATCTATCATCATTGGTGTCAGTTGCCCTTCTAACATAACCTGAACAATGGGTTCCTCATCTGCCTCCCTTGTTATCATTGGGTAATGTCCCTTCCCACTCAAGTTCTCGGGGCACCCCTAATACCTCGCATAGGGGTTCACAGGTCCGCTTGGGCCTGTGGGGGCCGGTCCTTGGCTAAACTTTGGTTCCCTTCTTATCGGTTCCTGCTGGTGTGTGACAGGCCATAGTATAAACGGACAATCTCTTCTCATGTGACCTGGCTGATTACATTCCCAGCACAATCTCTCTACCTCTCTTTCCCACTGTTTCCTCACTGGTCCCCTTTGCCCATAGCTCCTCTGTCCTCCTCCTTGGGACTTCCAGTCCTGTCTGGGCTGTTTGAATTTAGTCTGTTCCTGATAGGGCATTTGTGGGAATGCTCCCTCAAAGACAATTATTGGCATGGGGTTTTCCAGCCCTTGTCTTACAGTATGATTGGTCCCTCCATATAGCGGTGCTTTGTCCAGTTCAATGGCTGTACTCGACCTGGTGGTTGCTGGCAACATCTTTTTGTTTTTCTTCTTTTTCCTTCTTTTTGAGTTCTTTGAGCTGCATTTGTATTAACTTTCTTTGCACCTCTTCCTGCTGCTCAGCCAACCTTTGTTTGTCTTTCCGGTATTTCTCAACCGCATGGGCTACGGGGTCTCTAAATTCTTGTGGGGTCTTTGACGTTAGCCCAACCACTTCCTCCAGTTTGGATTTTACTTGTGGTGGCATTGCATCCAAAATGCTATGTCGGAACAGTGAGGTCATAAATAAGCTATTCTCCACCTCTTGCTCAGTCTCCAGTCTCCACCTTTTCAACTGGTTTTCTACGTAGGCTGCTGGGTTTTCAGTGTCTCCCAGTGGATCCCCTTTTAAGGCTTTGGGGTCCACTTTGGGTGGATAAAGCTTTCTGAGTGCCTGCCATCCCCTCTGCCTCACTCTGTCAAGCCCATCTCCATCAGTTCTTGGGTCGTTCGAGTTTACTATGCCAGCCATTTCCATTAGTTCGTTAAATTTGGAGGTTCCCATCAACCTTATCAACAGTGCCTTCAAATCTCCCATAGCCAATAATCGTCCCGCTGTTTCTTCTTCAAAGGCTCTAATCCATTTCCCTGCTCCTTCATGTAGATTGGGCAGAGTGTTGTTCAGCCCTTCTAGGTCCTGGGATCCCCAAGGGATATACTGCTCTTGTCCTGATCCTTTTACTAACAATGGCATCATTCTTCCTCCTTCTTCCCACCTGCCCTGGCTCTCCTCCTCACCTGACTCCCTATCTGTCTCAGGGTATGTCTTTACTGCCTCCCACACAAATGTCTCCGAGGTCCTGCTCTTCCCTCGGTCTCCCAGTGGAGTCCTTCCTTTTTGTCTTGATTCTTGCTCCTCCAATGAGTCACCTTCTCTTTCTTCCTGTCCTGATGAGCCACTTTCTTTTCTAGTCTGTTTATTTCTATAGTATAACCGATACTCCTCATACTCCTTTACCTCTCTCAAGTATTTCATCCGTTCAATCTCTTCTTCCATTTTTCTCTGTACCTTTTCTATCTATATCCTTTCTGTCTGTATCTCCTTCCATATCGCCGCTTTTTCCTTCTCGTATTGTTTTTTCTCCTCCTCATTATCCCAAACTTGGATTTCTCCCTGCATGTTTACTGTTCCTGTCAGCAGGGGGCACTGCTTAGGGGTTCCTTCCTCATTATAGGGAGGGGGTTTTTCTGTTTCTTTCGCATCCGGGTACGGAGCCGAAGCCAGCTTCTCACCGTACCCTCCTCTCTCTCTAACAGGCTGTTTCTCCAGCACCTTAGTGTTTTCCTCGCTTGTAATCAATATTCTACCTGTCCTCCTCAGCCTTTCTCCCTCCGTTCTGTAGAGTTTTAGCACTTCCACTTCTCGTTCTCTTTTCTGCCCTCTTTTCTTAGATTTATCTTTTGGTTTGTAATTTTTAATTAGTCCCTCCATTTCTTCGTACAAATTTACATCAAACGTTCCTTCTCTTGGCCACTCTGTGACCAGGTTTTTGGTTCTTTTTTCCCATTTTTCTGAAGTTTTTGTGATCTCATTTTGAATTAATGGGAATGTTTTGCTCAGAATCTCTACTGCTGTTCCTTTACCTGTCATGTTATTCTCTCTTTTAAGGTATTTCAGAGATTCACAGTTTGTTTACTGGATATTATTTACTCTAATTCTACACCTAGTCCTAGTCTAACACCACGTGGACTTTTTCTTCCTAGTTTAACACCACGTGGAATTTTTCTTCCTAGTCTAACACCACGTGGACTTTTTCTTCCTATAACTTACTCTAATTCTACGCCTAGTCTAACACCTCGCCCGTTCAGACCCTTATCTCTTGGCGGTATCCACGAGGATTTTCTACTCTAATTCTATTCTAACACCTCGCCCGTTCAGACCCTTATCTCTTAAGGCGGTATCCACAAGGATTTTCTCTATTTTCCTTTCCCTGCCCGTTCAGCCCTTCGTTTCATACGAAGCGGTACCCACAGGGATTTACCAACACCACGTGGACTTTTTCTTAACGTCTTATTAACTTATTTGTACTTACCCTCACTGCAGTGTTCTTGAGCAATCCTCTGAGCCTCCTCTGCTAACCCCCAATTCTGCCAGATTCTTTGGATCGGAGAGACCCTTTGGCAGTGGTTCCACACTCCTGAGACTCCAAGACCTCCCCAAAACCAACAGAATTCTTAGTCCGAATTGTCGCAAAAAGCGCTTTCCTTTTGTTTGGGTGCACCCTTAATTCTGTTAGCCTTGTGGGGGTCCCTAGAGGACTGGGAAGCATCCCCAATCTGCCGTTTCCTTTCCGCGGGTCTCTTTCCGGTCCTGCCGCGGTCGCCAATTTTGTCGTGGTTTTTCGTGCCTCACAAATGACCAAGAGACGCAGTAGATTCTTCAAGAAGGGTTAAACTTTAATTTGCAAATCAAAGCTGAGACAGTCATTGAGCTAGTCGCTGATTGCTCCCTGACCTCCGGACACCGCAGTTTTTATAGCAATCTCCTGGTCCAGTTGCATTAGCATATGTAATTGATCTATAGTTGCATATTACACGTACTGCACGTACATCATGTCCCTTTTGTTCCTATCAATTGACTTAATCATGTTCTAATCTACATCTCTTAGCTACTTCTCATTAACACACCATTGTCTTCTACATTCTTAAGATTTCAGTCTCCTACCAAATTGGGTACATGCATAGCAAATAATAAACTCAGAACTGAGCAATGTTCTAATCTACATTTCTTACCTACATTCCTAAGATTTCATTCTACTAAATTGAGTACATGCATAGCAAATAACTGACTTCATAGTTAAAATTTATACTTTTATACTCCAATATTAGCAAAGGACTGAGTCTACTGTTCGAGTGCAAATTCTCTCCTGTGTGGAGTAGTCAAGCTATGTCAACCTCTTAGTTGCTGATAGAGGAGAGTGGCAGCATTAAAAGAAAAGGTTGGCGTGGTCCAGGTTTGGTGCAGCACAGATTTGCCGTGGTCTGGGTTGCGTTGTGTCGGGCAGGGATCTGGCATGGTCCGGGTTGTGTCCTGTTCTGATGGATTTACCAAGATCTGTGTTGTCTGCCACTCGGATTTGCCATTGTCTGGGTTGAGTCCTGAATGAGGTTCCCGTGGTCTGGGTTGAGTCCTGCATAAGGTTGCTGAGGTTTGGGTTGAGTCCTGCATGTGTTTGCCATGGTCTGGGTTGAGTTCTGCATCAGATTACGATGGTCCAGGTTGGCTCCTACCCAAAGAGTTGCCGTGGTTCAGGTTAGGTTGCACACAGAGCACAGGAAGATTCAGTGTGTTTAAAGAATAAGAGTTCCAAACTGTGTGTGCCTGTGCATGTCTGCATGCGCGTGTGCGTCCCGATTTGTGATCTACAGCTGCACTCAATCTGCGGGTATTTACGGTGGTGGTTCCTGCTCCCGGAGCTCACTGAGCAGTCATTTTTTTCTGTCCCCAGGGATGCAGCCAGGAAGACACATACCGTTGGGGTAAGGCCCTGCGGCCCTGTGGAAGAACTGATTCCATGCCTGTGTCACCGACTGACGCAACATGGGAGAAATGGAACATCATGAACAAGGGACCGGCTATTGCGATTGCCCTCTCCCTCTCTCTTTCTCTTGTTGCCACATCTTGAGTCGGAGAACTCAGATCAAAAGCGATCTTGCAAACTGTAACATCGTAACAGCGACTGTTTTGTTGATCTCCTTCTCTCTGTGGTGACACCCCTCTATCCCTTGTTAGAGAGAAGAGAGCCTGTGAAATGACAAATTGTTGGGTGAATATTTAGTTATTTGTTGGACGGTTTCTCTTCGGGGGCTTTGTCATTGCTTCCTTGGTGGGTGGAGTGTGCAAATGCTTCCTGCTGAAATAAGTGGGGGAGTAGGAGGGGGGAGGATTGATGCTTTGCTGCTCCTTGTGTATGGGAGGGGGATGAAGGGGCTTTGGGGTTTTAATCTTTTACTGTCATTCATTCTTTGGGATTCTCTTCTCTTTTCGTGGATGTCTGCAAAGAGCAAGAATTTCAGGTTGCCCACACTGTATGCATTCTCTGATGTTAAATGGAACCATTGAAGATGAACTAGATGCCTGTACCCCTGCATGGTCCCAACAAGACCAAGGCCAAATAGCAGCTCTTGAGTACTCTGTGAAGCCAGCATCAACCGGTGCTGTGCCTCAGGGCATTGTAAGATCCCAACAGCACTATGGGTTTCAGCCGGTGGAGGGGTGCAGAGGAGAGGAGGGGTATGTTGATTTAAATGTACCTTGAAGTGATCTAGTAGGAGCCCAAAGAAAATGTTTCCGTCACATAGTAGATTACCATAAAAAGCGTCGGACAAAAGCCAATGGTATTAATGAATATGTAGAATGTGTGCGTAACTGTTTTCAGAAGTATCCAGATTGCGGTGACATCTATCTTAATAAATGTTATTGTAAATAAGTTCCAACACAGGTTCGAAGAAAACATATACTGTTATTTGTGTGTGATGAAAGTAAAATTGTGAGAGGTTTGCAATATTGCCATAAGCAATTACAAATTCTAGAGCTTGGAAGCTGTTAGGGGAATGAAGACAATACTTGTGTGAGATTTCCTGTTCCACTGTAACCCCTGTGCAATGTTGTGTGTGTGTGTGTGTGTGTGTGTGTGTGTGTGTGTGTGTGTGTGTGTGTGTGTGTGTGTGTGTGTGTGTGTGTGTGTGTGTGTGTGTGTGTGTGTGTGTGTGTGTGTGTGTGTGTGTGTGTGTGTGTGTGCGCGCGCGCGCTTTATAAACAGATGGCTGATGTGATCCACAGGTGGAAGGTTGGGTAGTGCTGAGGAAGCTATCTGATTGAAGCAGGAGTCAGACAGATTGGACAAAATGGGCAAAAAAGTGGCAGGTGGGATACAGTGTTGGGAAATATATGACAATGTGTTTTGGTAAAAGGAACAATAGTATGGATTATTATCTAAATGGGGAGAAGACTGAAACATCAGAGGTGCCAAGGGACTCAAGGATCCTTGTGAAAGTCTCCTAGAAGGTTAGTTTACAGGTTGAGTCTGTGGTAAAGAATGTTATCATTTATTTCAAGGGGAATAGAATATAAAAACAAGGAAAAATGCTGAGCCTTTATAAGTCACTTGTCAGACCACACTTGCAGTATTGTCAACAGTTTTGGGCCCCACATTTTAGATAAGATGTATTATCATTCCAGAGAATCCAGCGGAGATTCATGAGCATGATTCCAGGACTGAAGGGGTTAACATATGAGGAGTGTTTGGCAGCTTAGGGCTAGTACTCAGTGGAATTTAGAAGAATGTGTGGGGATCTTGTTGAAACTTACCAAATGTTGAAAGTACTAGATAAGGTGGATGTGAAAAGGATGTTTCCTATGTTGGGGGTATCCAGAACTAGAGGGCATGCCCTCAAATTTGAGGGCAACATTTTAGAACAGAGTAAGGAGGAATTTTTTTAGCCAGAGAGTGGTGAGTCTGTGGAATTCTCTGCCAGAGACTGCGGTTGAGGCCAATTCCATGGGTATATTTATGGTGGAAATTGATTGTTTCCTGATCTGTCAGGGCATCAAAGGATATGGAGAGAAGGCAGGTGTATGGGCTTGAGTGGGATCTGGGATCAGCCATGATGGTTGGTGGAGCAAGCTCGATGGCTGAATGGCCTAATTCTGCTCCAATGTCTTATAGTCTTATGGTCTAATGCAGGAGTAGAATTAGGATGGAATGGTCAAGCAGACTCAATGTGCCAAATGGCCTAATTTTGCTCCTATGTCTTATGGTTGAAAAGAATCAATTAAATTAGTAATTAAACATCTCACTAAATGATATTTTCAGCCTAAACAATTTCCATATACCCCTGAAATCTACATGTCCCCATGCCTCTCTAAGAGCCTTTTAGATGCCTTTATCATTTTTGCCTCCACAGCCACCCAATGCATCCTGTGTAAAGCATCGTGCCACAGTCATACCCTTTGAATTCACTCCATCTCACCTCCATAGGCAGCTGTGGATGCCAAGCCTTTATGTAAATTTAAGGCAGAGGTTGATAGGTTCTTGATAGGTCAGGACATGAAGGAGTACAGGTCTGAGTGTAGAAAGAGATCAGCCATGATGAAAAGGTGCAGCAGACTCGATGGGCCAAATGGCCTAATTCTGCTCCTGTATCTTATGGTCTTATGGTCTAAGAGGAAACATTCTCTCCAAATCCATCCCAAAAGTTCTGTCTGCATTTTATATTTAAATGACAACTCCTGTCAGTCTTCCAAACATGCAAACCTAATCTGTTCAATATTTCTTCTTGAGGCAAACCACCCCTGCCACTGAAATGCTTCTATTACAAATAAGCGGACCGGAGTGTAGATGGTGCGTCAACTGCACCTTACCTAACAGCATTACTTTCCTAGTTTTGTATTCAGTTTCCCTAGCAGGGAACTATAACAGACAGATTATATTCAGCCTGGTAGCCTGATACTTATAGAATATCCGATATTAGCCAACTGCTTGAATGACATATTGTATTCATGTTTATGGCAATGGAAATGTTCGTAGGAAAGTAAGATGAATGGGGGAGAACAAAATGATCTGGGAAAATAAAATGAGCGGAGAAAAGTTGGAAGATGGTGTATAATCTTGGGGAATAAGATACTATTCCCTTTAGCTGGAAGAATAGCATATAAAGTGTTAGCGTTAAGAGAGCTATGGTTACCCTTGTACAGTAAACATCAGATCTTGAATGTGCCAAATAGCAAGAAAAGTGCATATTAATTTGCCTATTGTTGCACATAGATTAATGCCTGTAAGTTAAAAGGGCTTTATGAAATTATAAAAATGTTTTGTGACCTGAGCTGTATTACTTGTGCCAAAGGAAATTATAGTTGTCTTGGAATCATTGTAGAAATAATTGCTATGAGTTTAAAGAATGCTTGCTGGAGTTTAAAGAAATCACAATGAAATGTACAAAACTTCCGTATTTAGTATCAACCACACCTTATTGAACAAGCGTAACTTTCCTACTTTTGTACACTATGGGATGTAGAGTGAGAGCAGGTGATACATTTATGGCACTACATAGACCAGATAACAATATCCCCTCTGTGCCTTTGATTCAGGTCAATAATCCGGCTTTAGAAGTGATGACTTGTCAGCCAGTGATAGGCCTGTTGGCCTCATATGCTGTAAGTTCTGTTTATAGGATTCGGAGGGTCACCAGTACTATAGACATTGCACTTAATGTTACCTAAATCTCTCCCCGTCTCTTCATGGCTATAGTAACATACTTCACCCCCATCCCGTCTGCAGGAAACAGTTTCAGGACGGGGGGGGGGGGTGATTATGCAATTGTTATAAGTAGGTTGAAACCATCCCTCAGAACAGTTGCATTGCTGAGAGTCACTCCGATGGCAGTGCAGTCCCGCGGTCTCTTTACAGTTCTAGTTTCGTGGAAGTGAACTCACTACAATCCAGTGGTATAAACACTTCGGCAAGACACCTTCTGAATTTATAGGTCCTAAAGCAGCAGACCTACAACCTCACGGGTAAATGCGTAACACATATTCATAACTTTGTTGAAGAAAGGTATTAGGAGTATTATTGTTGTGAGAAACTTCTGCAACAAAGTGGAAAATAGGTGTCCAGATTACCCAAAACTTACAATACACTTAAAGTTACCTTAAAAACTTCAAGTGGCAAATAGCAAAGATAAGAAAAATTCAGTCCATTAATCTTTTGGCCGGCTGCAACGAACCCTCTATTTTTTTAACAGCTGTGCAGACCAACCATTGCTCTGAGCAGAAAATTTTTACATGGCCTGAAAACTGCATATCACATTAAATGTTTGTTTTGTAATATGCATACTTAGAATAATTAGAATAAAATTGAAAAGTTACATATTTTTGATTGTATTTATGAATTGAAGGCTATGATGGAATACAGTATAACAAAAAAATCTTTTGTGTTTCGTGACAAGCTTTTTGCACTGATCTTTTTGGTGATTGCTCATCGTACGACGTGTCTTGGGATCTGAAACCTGGCAGAGCCCATCCCTCTCCAGGCAATATTGTACATTGCTCTAAAAGTACTGAGACAGCAGTCCTATACAATTTGAATGTTATTGTAATATAGCTTTATTTTATATTTAACCAAATTGACAGTGACCAAATTTTGGCTAATCGTTACCAGATTAACTTCTGATTAAAATTTCACAGTAAACTTTGATTTTAACATTACCTGCTTTATAAACAGATGGCTGATGTGATCCACAGGTGGAAGGTTGGGTAGTGCTGAGGAAGCAATCTGATTGAAGCAGGAGTCAGACAGATTGGTCAAAATGGGCAAAAAAGTGGCAGATGGGATACAGTGTTGGGAAATATATGATAATGTGTTTTGGTAAAAGGAACAATAGTATGGATTATTATCTAAATGGGGAGAAGATTGAAACATCAGAGGTGCCAAGGGTCTCAAGGATCCTTGTGAAAGTCTCCTGGAAGGTTAATTTACAGGTTGAGTCTGTGGTAAAGAATGTTATCATTTATTTCAAGGGGAATAGAATATAAAAGCAAGGAAAAATGCTGAGCCTTTATAAGTCACTTGTCAGACCACACTTGCAGTATTGTCAAAAGTTTTGAGCCCCACACCTTAGATAAGATGTATTATCATTCCAGAGAGTCCAGCGGAGATTCACGAGCATGATTCCAGGACTGAAGGGGTTAACATATGAGGAGTGTTTGGCAGCTTAGGGCTAGTACTCAGTGGAATTTAGAAGAATGTGTGGGGATCTTGTTGAAACCTACCAAATGTTGAAAGTACTAGATAAGGTGGATGTGAAAAGGATGTTTCCCATGTTGGGGGTATTCAGAACTAGAGGGCATGCCCTCAAATTTGAGGGCAACATTTTAGAACAGAGTAAGGAGGAATTTTTTTAGCCAGAGAGTGGTGAGTCTGTGGAATTCTCTGCCAGAGACTGCGGTTGAGGCCAATTCCATGGGTATATATATGGTGGAAATTGATTGTTTCCTGATCTGTCAGGGCATCAAAGGATATGGAGAGAAGGCAGGTGTATGGGCTTGAGTGGGATCTGGGATCAGCCATGATGGTTGGTGGAGCAAGCTCGATGGCTGAATGGCCTAATTCTGCTCCAATGTCTTATAGTCTTATGGTCTAATGCAGGAGTAGAATTAGGATGGAATGGTCAAGCAGACTCAATGTGCCAAATGGCCTAATTTTGCTCCTATGTCTTATGGTTGAAAAGAATCAATTAAATTAGTAATTAAACATCTCACTAAATGATATTTTCAGCCTAAACAATTTCCATATACCCCTGAAATCTACATGTCCCCGTGCCTCTCTAAGAGCCTTTTAGATGCCTTTATCATTTTTGCCTCCACAGCCACCCAATGCATCCTGTGTGAAGCATCGTGCCACAGTCATACCCTTTGAATTCACTCCATCTCACCTCCATAGGCAGCTGTGGATGCCGAGCCTTTATGTAAATTTAAGGCAGAGGTTGATAGGTTCTTGATTGCTCAGGACATGAAGGAATACAGGTCTGAGTGTAGAAAGAGATCAGTCATGATGAAAAGGTGCAGCAGACTCGATGGGCCAAATGGCCTAATTCTGCTCCTGTATCTTATGGTCTTATGGTCTAAGAGGAAACATTCTCTCCAAATCCATCCAGAAAGTTCTGTCTGCATTTTATATTTAAATGACAACTCCTGTCAGTCTTCCAAACATGCAAACCTAATCTGTTCAATACTTCTTCTTGAGGCAAACCACCCCTGCCACTGAAATGCTTCTATTACAAATAAGCGGACCGGAGTGTAGATGGTGCGTCAACTGCACCTTACCTAACAGCATTACTTTCCTAGTTTTGTATTGTTTCCCTAGCAGGGAACTATAACAGACAGATTATATTCAGCCTGGTAGCCTGATACTTATAGAATATCTGATATTAGCCAACTGCTTGAATGACATATTGTATTCATGTTTATGGCAATGGAAATGTTCGTAGGAAAGTAAGATGAACGGGGGAGAACAAAATGATCTGGGAAAATAAAATGAGCGGAGAAAAGTTGGAAGATGGTGTATAATCTTGGGGAATAAGATACTATTCCCTTTAGCTGGAAGAATAGCATATAAAGTGTTAGCGTTAAGAGAGCTATGGTTACCCTTGTACAGTAAACATCAGATCTTGAATGTGCCAAATAGCAAGAAAAGTGCATATTAATTTGCCTATTGTTGCACATAGATTAATGCCTGTAAGTTAAAAGGGCTTTATGAAATTATAAAAATGTTTTGTGACCTGAGCTGTATTACTTGTGCCAAAGAAAATTATAGTTGTCTTGGAATCATTGTAGGAATAATTGCTATGATGTGATAATGCTTGCTGGAGTTTAAAGAAATCACAATGAAATGTACAAAACCTCCATATTTAGTATCAACCACACCTTATTGAACAAGCGTAACTTTCCTACTTTTGTACACAGTGGGATGTAGAGTGAGAGAGTAAGCAGGTGATACATTTATGGCACTACATAGACCAGATAACAATAACCCCTCCGTGCCTTTGATTCAGGTCAATAATCCGGCTTTAGAAGCGGTGACTTGTCAGCCAGTGATAGGCCTGTTGGCCTCATATGCTGTAAGTTCTGTTTATAGGATTCGGAGGGTCACCAGTAGTATAGACATTGCATGTAATGTTACCTAAATCTCTCCCCGTCTCTTCATGGCTATAGTAACATACTTCACCCCCATCCCATCTGCAGGAAACAGTTTCAGGACGGGGGGGGGTGATTATGCAATTGTTATAAGTAGGTTGAAACCATCCCTCAGAACAGTTGCATTGCTGAGAGTCACTCCGATGGCAGTGCAGTCCCGCGGTCTCTTTACAGTTCTAGTTTCGTGAAAGTGAACTCACTACAATCCAGTGGTATAAACTCTTCGGCAAGACACCTTCTGAATTTATAGGTCCTAAAGCAGCAGACCTACAACCTCACGGGTAAATGCGTAACACATATTCATAACTTTGTTGAAGAAAGGTATTAGGAGTATTATTGTTGTGAGAAACTTCTGCAACAAAGTGGAAAATAGGTGTCCAGATTACCCAAAACTTACAATACTCATCGATTACTTAAAGCGGCAAATAGCAAAGATAAAAAAAATTCAGTCCATCAGTCTTTATCATCAACGTTCTTTTGGCCGGCTGCAAAGTTCCCTCTAACTTTTTTTTAACAGCTGTGCAGACCAACCATTGCTCTGAGCAGAAAATTTTTACATGGCCTGAAAACTGCATATCACATTAAATGTTTGTTTTGTAATATGCATACTTGGAATAATTAGATTAAAATTGAAAAACTGCATACTTTTGATTATATTTATGATTTGAAGGGTATGATGGAATACAATATAACAAAGAAAATCTTTTGTGTTTCGTGAACATTTTCCCGCTGTGTCCATTTCCAGCTGCACGGCAACAGAGGATACATGTGCGGGAGCATTTCAGTTACTGCACAGCCGTGTACCCGTGCAGCTTAAGAGGGAACACCCTGGTCTGGCGGCACCACTGGGATAATAGACAATTGACAATAGACAATAGGTGCAGAAGTAGACCATTCGGCCCTTCGAGCCTGCACTGCCATTCTGAGATCATGGCTGATCATCTACTATCAATACCCGGTTCCTGCCTTGTCCCCATATCCCTTGATTCCTCTATCCATAAGATACCTATCTAGCTCCTTTTGGAAAGCTTCCAGAGAATTGGCCTCCACTGCCTTCCGAGGCAGTGCATTCCAGACCCCCACAACTTTCTGGGAGAAGAAGTTTTTCCTTAACTCTGTCCTAAATGACCTACCCCTTATTCTCAAACCATGCCCTCTGGTACTGGACTCTCCCAGCATCTGGAACATTTTTCCTGCCTCTATCTTGTCCAATCCCTTAATAATCTTATATGTTGCAATCAGATCCCCTCTCAATCTCCCTAATTCCAGCGTGTATAAGCCCAGTCTCTCTAACCTCTCTGCATAAGACAGTCCAGACATCCCAGGAATTAACCTCGTGAATCTACGCTGCACTTCCTCTACAGCCAGGATGTCCTTCCTTAACCCTGGAAACCAAAACTGTACACAATACTCCAGGTGTGGTCTCACCAGGGCCCTGTACAAATGCATAAGGATTTCCTTGCTCTTGTACTCAATTCCCTTTGTAATAAAGGCCAACATTCCATTAGCCTTCTTCACTGCCTGCTGCACTTGCTTATTCATCTTCAGTGACTGATGAACAAGGACTCCTAGATCTCTTTGTATTTCTCCCTTACCCAACTTTACACCGTTCAGATAATAACTTGCCTTCCTGTTCTTACTCCCAAAGAGGATAACCTCACACTTATTCACATTAAACGTCATCTGCTGAGTATCTGCCCACTCACCCAGCCTATCCAAGTCACCCTGAATTCTCCTAACATCCTCAACACATGTCACACTGCCACCCAGCTTAGTATCATCAGCAAACTTGCTGATGTTATTCTCAATGCCTTCATCTAAATCCATGATGTAAATCGTAAACAGCTGTGGTCCCAATACCGAGCCCTGTGGTACCCCACTAGTCACCACCTGCCATTCCGAGAAACACCCATTCATCGTTACCCTTTGTTTTCTATCTACCAACCAGTTTTCTATCCATGTCAATATCTTCCCCCCAATGCCATGAGCTCTGATTTTACCCACCAATCTCCTATGTGGTACCTTATCAAATGCCTTCTGAAAATCGAGGTACACTACATCCACTGGATCTCCCTTGTCTAACTTCCTGGTTACATCCTCGAAAAACTCCAATAGATTAGTCAAGCATGATTTGCCCTTGGTAAATCCATGCTGGCTCGGCCCAATCCTATCACTGCTATCTAGATATGCCACTATTTCATCCTTAATAATGGACTCTAGCATCTTTCCCACCACCGATGTCAGGCTGACAGGTCGATAGTTCTCTGTTTTCTCCCTCCCTCCTTTCTTAAAAAGTGGGATAACATTAGCCATTCTCCAATCCTCAGGAACTGATGATGAATCTAAGGAACATTGGAAAATGATTACCAATGCATCCGCAATTTCCAGGGCCACCTCCTTTAATACCCTAGGATGCAGACCATCTGGACCTGGGGATTTGTCAGTCTTCAGTCCCATCAGTCTACTCATCACCGTTTCCTTCCTAATGGCAATCTGTTTCATTTCCTCTGTTACCCTATGTCCTTGGCCCATCCATACATCTGGGAGATTGCTTGTGTCTTCCCTAATGAAGACAGATCTAAAGTACTTATTAAATTCTTCTGCCATTTCTCTGTTTCCCATAACAATTTCACCCAATTCATTCTTCAAGGGCCCAACATTGTTCTTAACTATCTTCTTTCTCTTCACATACCTAAAAAAGCTTTTGCTATCCTCCTTTATATTCCTGGCTAGCTTGCGTTCGTACCTCATTTTTTTTCTCCCCGTATTGCCTTTTCAGTTAAGTTCTGTTGTTCCTTAAAAATTTCCCAATCATCTGTCCTCCCACTCACCTTAGCTCTGTCATACTTCCTTTTTTTTAATGCTATGCAATCTCTGACTTCCTTTGTCAACCACTGTGGCCCCTTTCCCCCCTTTGAATTCATCCTTCTCTGGGGGATGAACTGATTTTGCACCTTGTGCATTATTCCCAAGAATACCTGCCATTGCTGTTCCACTGTCTTTTCTGCTAGGATATCCATCCAGTTAACTTTGGCCAGCTCCTCCCTCATGGCTCCATAGCCTCCCCTGTTCAACTGCAACACTGACACCTCCGATCTGCCCTTATCCTTCTCAAATTGCAGATAAAAACTTATCATATTATGGTCACTACCTCCTAATGGCTCCTTTACTTCAAGATCGCTTATCAAATCCTATTCATTACACAAGACTAAATCCAGTATAGCCTTGTCCCTGGTCGGCTCTCATACAAACTGTTCCAAGAGTGCATCCCGTAGGCACTCTACAAACTCCCTATCCTGGGGTCCAGCACCAACCTGATTCTCCCAGTTCACCTGTATGTTGAAATCCCCCATAACTACTGCGACATTACCTTTGCCACATGCCAATGTTAACTCCCTATTCAACTTGCACCCAATATCCATGCTACTGTTTGGTGGCCTGTAGACAACACCCATTAGGGTCTTTTTGCCCTTACTGTTCCTCAGTTCTATCCACACAGACTCTACTTCTCCTGATCCTATGTCCCCCCTTGCAAAGGACTGAATCTCATTCCTCACCAACAGGGCCACCCCACCCCCTCTGCCCACATTTCTGTCCCTATGATAGCACGTATACCCTTGTACATTCATTTCCCAGGTCTGATCTCCCTGCAGCCATGTCTCCATTATCCCAACAACATCATAATTACCCATTCGCACCTGAGCTTCAAGCTCATCTGCCTTATTTCTGACACCGTGCATTCAGATATAGAATTTTTAGCCCATTTCCCCTCTCCCTGTTTAAATCGCTGCCTATTGTGCTTAAACCAGCTCCCCGAACTCCCATTGGGCTATACGCCCCTTGAATTTTGTTGTCCTTCCTAAATTTACTTATTCTTTCTGCATATTTAACTCCATGTTCCGTCAGACCATCCCTCTGTACATGTGTCCTCCTTATCACTTGTTCCGCCTCACCTTTCTCTATTACACACTTAATATTCCAGAACCATGTAGTCCCCACCTGTCCTTTATTCTTCCTCTCGCTATCCTCTCTCGCATTCTGGATCCCTGCCCCCTGCAAATTTAGTTTAACCCCCCCGAGAAGCACTAGCAAACTTTCCTGCAAGAATGTTAGTACCGCTGCAGTTCAGCTGTAAACCGTCCCGTTGGAACAGATCCCACCTTCCCTGGAACAAAGCCCAATTATCTAAAAACCTGAAGCCCTTCCTCCTGCACCATCCTCTCAGCCACGTATTAATCTGTATAATCCTTCTGTTCCTTGCCTCACTCGCACGTGGCACAGGTAGCAATCCTACAGCTTCGCACCTAACTCCCTACTCACTACGCAGGACCCCCTCACTCATCCTACCCACGTCGTTGGTCCCTACATGGACCACAACATCTGGGTTCTTGCCCTCCCTCTCGAGAATAACCTGCACCCGATCTGAGATGTCCCGGACCCCGGCACCAGGGAGGCAACATACCATCCGAGACTCCTGATCTTCCCCACAAAATCTCCTATCCGCCCCCCTGACTATAGAATCCCCTATCAATACCACTCTCTTCTCTTCCCTCTTCCCCTTCCTAGTCAAGGGTCCAACCTCAGTGCCAGAGACAGGACCACTGCAACTTGTTCCTGGTAGGTCATCCCCACCAACAGTATCCAAAACGGTATACTTATTGTTGATGGGAACGGCCACAGGGGTGCACTGCTCTCTCTGTCTGCTCCCCCTGCCTCTCTTGACTGTCACCCATTTGTCTACCTCCTGTCTTTTCAGTGTGACTACCTCCCGATAACTATTATCTATCTCTGTCTCCGCCTCCCGAATGATCCGTAGTTCATTCAGCTCCTGCTCCAATTCCCTAACTCGGTCTGATAGGAGCTGCAGCTGGATGCACTTATTGCAGGTGTGGTCATCAGGGACAACTGTGTTGACCCTGACCTCCCACATACTGCATACGGAGCACACCACTGCTCGAATTGTCTCCCCCATTACTTGGTCCCAGATTAGTCAGAATAAATGAGAAAAGTACCTACCGACTTTACCTCTTTTTACCTCAGCAAGCACGTACTCAGGCTCACCGATTTCCTCTCACCAAAGTCCCCTTGCACTGAAACCCGCTGAGCCAAAGCCCAGCACTCCGCTCCCACGCACTCCGCTGCCCGCACCGACACTGCCCGCTCCTGAAAGTGGGCCTCTTTTTAAACCCCGTGCAAGGCATGTGTCTGCGTCCACTTTCCTTGGACTTTCAAAGCGGTATGTGGTCGGCAAGACTTGGAATTGACTTTTCCAGCGGGGCTCCAGGCAGTTCTTTCACCATTAGGCTCCCACTGGTACCCAATCTCTCAGCTGGTACGTGTGCCATTTCTAGAGTGAGCTCAAACTTCAGGGCTTCAACTACCTGTGGATGGGAACATTTAAGAGGTTGTGTTAGTGCCATAAAATACTGCAACATGCTTCCACTCAAAGTACGGATATCCATCTGTTTAATTAGAAAGAGAGGGCAACTGTCAAGCATGGGCATCCCAAAACCATCTCCTTTAGTGATAGGCTGTTAAGCATTTTGGAGCACAGTGCATTGTCAGGAGGGCCCGTGGAGGCATCTCTGGTCAATTTAGCTAATCTCTGCATTTCACGGCAGCATTCTATCTTTCGGCTGGTTCTCGCAATATCCCCTGACGAATCAGGAAACGATCAACATCAGCCTTAAATATAGCCATGGACTTGGCCTCCACCACAGTCTGTAGCAGAGCATTCCATAGATTCATTACTCTCTGGCTAAAAGAATTCCTCCTTACCTCTGCTCTAAAAGGTCATCCCTCAATTTTCAGGCTGTGCCCTTTAGTTCTGGATACCTCCACCATAGGAAACATCCACTCCACATCCACCCTAAGTTGTTTCAACATTCGGTAGGTTTCAATGAGATCCCACGCATTCTTCTAAATTCCAGTGTGTATAGGCCCGAAGTTGCCAAATGCTGTTCATATGTTAAACCTTTCATTCTCATAATCATCCTTGTGAACCTCCTCTGGACCCTCTCCAATGACAACATACCTTTCCTGAGATATGGAGCCCAAAATTGTTGACAGTACTCCAGCATGGCCTGACTAGTGTCCCATAAAGGCTCAGTATTATCTTGCTTTTATATTCTATTCCCCTTGAAATAAATGCCAACATTGCATTTGCCTTCTTTAGCACAGACTCAACCTCCTGGGAGCCTTGCATGAGGATTCCTAAGTCCCTCTGCACCTCTGATGTTTGAACCTTCTCCCATTTAGATAATAGTCCATTCTATTGTTCCTTTTCCCAAAATGCATTATCATACATTCCCCAATACTGTATTGCATCTGCTGCTTTTTTGCCCTTCTTCCAATTTGTCTAAGTTCTGCTGCAATTGGATTCTTTCCTCAGCACTAGCTACCCCTCCACCTATCTTCATATCATCTGCAACTTTGCCACAAAGTCATCAATTCCATTATCTAAATCATTGACAAACAATGCAAAAAGTCCCAATACTGGCCCCTGAGGAACACCACTAATCACTGGCAGCCAACCAGAAAAGCTCCCATTCATTCCCACTCGCTACTTCCTGCCATTCTTCTATCCATACCAGTATCTTTCCTGTAACACCATAGGATTTTATCTTGCTAAGCAGCCTTATGAGTGGCACATTATCCGATACCTTCTGAAAATCCAAGTAAGTGACATCCACTGCCTCTCCTTTGTCCACCCTGCTTGTTACTTCCTCAAGGAACTCTAACAGATTTGTCAGGCAAGATTTCCCTTCATGGAAACCATGAGCACTTTGACTTATTTTATCATTGGTCTCCAAGTACCTGGAAACCTCATCCTTGATAATAGACTCCAATAGATAACATTCCCAACCACTGAGGCTAGGCTAACTGGCCTGTAATTGACTTTCCTTTGCCCTCCTCCCTTCCTAAAGAGTAGAATGACATTTGCAATTTTCCAGTCCTCCAGGACCACACCAGAATAAAGTGATTCTTGAAAGAGCATGAAGAATGCTTGAATCCATTCGGATTCAAGCTTCTGAAAACAGAGTACAGGGAGTTACGTGATGGTGAAGCTAGGAATAGAATGAATTTGCAGATAAATGTGTGAGTGAAGAATTGGAGCAGGAGGCAGGGACTGTGAATAAATTATTTGCAGGTTTCTGAATAATTGGGACCTCTTCTGGTGCAGGTGGGACCTGTACAAAGCGATCGATTACACCTGAATCTGAGGGGGACCAATATACCTGTGGCAGGTTTGCTCGAGCTGTAGGAAGTGGTTTAAACTAATATGGTGGGGCTGGGTGGTGGGAGAGTGAGAACCAGTATGATAGAGCTGAGGATGAGGTTCACAAGAAGATGATGGATGTAACTTGAATGCAAGGAAGGACCAGCCAGTGATTGGGTACAAATGCAGACAGAGCAAGGATTTAAATTGTACCACAGAGGTAAAATTCAAAAAGGGTGAAAAATGCAGGACTGAAGCTGTTGTATTTAAATGTGTGTAGCATTCGGAATAAGGTGGATGAACTCATGGTGCATTTAGACATTGGTCGGTATGACGTTGTGGGCACCACTGAGTTGTGGCTGAAAGAAGGCCATAGTTGGGAGCTTAACATCAAAGATTGGCAGGAAGGCATAAGTAGTGGTGTGGCACTGTTGGTATGGGATGGAATTACATTTTCAGAACCGGATGACACAGGGTCAAAAAATGTTGAAGATTTGAGAGTGGAGTTGCGACTCTGCCAAGGTAAAAAACCCATATGGGCTTCCAGATAGTAGCCAGGGTGTGGGGTTGAGATTGCAAAGGGAGCTGGAAAACATGTAATAAGGGTAATGACTCAATAGCAATGGGGGACTTTAAAATGCAAGGGGATTGTGATAATCAGACTGGTGTCGGATTTCAAGAGAGGGAATTTGTTGAATGCTGTAACATGGCTTTTCAAAGCAGCTTGTGCTTTAGCCAACTCGGTGAAAGGCTATCTTAGATTGGGTGTTGTGTAATAACCCAGATGTTAGTAGTGAGTTTAATATAAAGGAACCCTGTGGTAGGAGTGATTATAATATGATTAAATTCACACTGCATTTTGACAGAGAGAAGCACAAGTCAGATGTATCAGTATCACAGTAGTATAAAGGGAGTTACAGAGACATGAGAGAGGAGCTTGCCCAGATGGATTGGAGGAGGATACTGGCAGGGATGAAGGCAGAGCAGAGGTAGCTGAAGTATTTGGAAATAGTTCACAAGGTGCAGGATAGGTATGTCCTACAAGAGAAGAAGTTCTCAAATAGCAGGGGTATTCAACCATGGCTGACAAGAGGAATCAAGGACTGCATAAAACCCAATGAAATGACATGTAAGGTAGCTAAAGTGAGTGGGAAGTTGGGTGACAGGGAAGCTTTTAAAATCCAACAAAGTGCAACTAGAAAAACTATAAGAAGGGAAAAGGTGAAATATTTGGGCAGACTAGCCGATAATATAAAGCAGGATACCAAAAGTTTTTTCAGTTATATAAAGAGTAAAAGAGAGGTGAGAGTTGATATTGGACACTGGAAATTGACCCTGGTGAGGTAGTACTGGGGGACAAACAAATGGCAGATGAGCTTAATGAGTACTTTGCATCTGTCTTTACTGTGGAAGACACTAGCCGTGTGCCAGCTGCCCTTGAATGTCAGGGAGCAGGAGTGAGTTCCATTGCTATTGCAAAGGAAAAAGTATTCGGCAAACTCAAAGGTCTTAAGGTAGATAAGTCAACTGGACCAGATGGACTATAGTCCAGAGTTTTGAGACAGATTTCTGAAGAGATGATGGATACATTGGTCATAATCTTTCAAGAATCACTTGATTCTGGCATGGTCCCAGAGGACTGGAAGATTGCAAATGTCACTCCAGTCTTTAAGAAGGGGGGAAAGCAAAATAAAGGAAATTATAGGCTCGTTAGTTTAACTTCAGTGGGTGGCGAAGTGTTGGAGTCTATTGTTAAGAATGAGGTTTCGGAGTACTTGGAGACTAAGAATAAAATAAGTCAAAGTCACCATGGTGTCTGTGAAGGGAAATCTTGCCCCACAAATCTGCTAGACTTCTTCAAGGAAGTAACAAGCAGGGTGGACAAGGGAAAGGCAGTGGATGCCTTTTAAATGGATTTTCCGAAGGCATTTCATTAGGTGGAACACATGAGGCTGCTTAATAAAATAAGGCTCCCAGAAGGTTAATTTACATGTTGAGTCTGTGCTAAATAATGCTCAGGCTCTATAAGGCAATGGTCAGGCCACACTAGGGGTATTGGCAATAGATTTGAGCTCCATATCTCAGAAAAGATATGTTGTCATTAGGGAGAGTGCAGCGGAGATTCACAAGGATGTTTCCAGCAATGAAACATAGAAACATAGAAAATAGGTGCAGGAGTAGCCATTCGGCCCTTCGAGCCTGCACTGCCATTCAGTATGATCATAGCTGATCATCCAACTCAGAACCCTGTACCTTCTTTCTCTCCATACTCCCTGATCCCTTTAGCCACAAGGGCCATAGCTAACTTCCTCTTAAATATAGCCAATGAACCGGCCTCAACTGTTTCCTGTGGCAGAGAATTCCACAGATTCACCACTCTCTGTGTGAAGAAGTTTTTCCTCATCTCGGTCCTAAAAGGCTTCCTCTTTATCCTTAAACTCTGAACCCTCATTCTGGACTTACCCAACATCGGAAACAATCTTCCTGCATCTAGCCTGTCCAATCCCTTTAGAATTTTATACGTTTCAATAAGATCCCCCCTCAATCTTCTAAATTCCAGTGAGTATAAGCCTAGTCGATCCAGTCTTTCTTCATATGAAAGTCCTGCCATCCCAGGAATCAATCTGGTGAACCTTCTCTGTACTCCCTCTATGGCAAGAATGTCTTTCCTCAGATTAGGGGACCAAAACTGCACACAATATTCTAGGTGCAGTCTCACCAAGGCCTTGTACAACTGCAATAGAACCTCCCTGCTCCTGTACTCAAATCCTTTTGCTATGAATGCCAACATACCATTTGCCTTTTTCACCGCCTGCTGTACCTGTATGCCCACCTTCAATGATTGGTGTACAATAACACCCAGGTCTTGTTGCATCTCCCCTTTTCCTAATCGGCCACCATTCAGATAATAATCTGTTTTCCTGTTCTTGCAACCAAAGTGGATAACCTCACATTTATCCACATTAAATTGCATCTGCCATGAATTTGCCCACTCACCTAACCTATCCAAGTCACCCTGCATCCTCTTAGCATCCTCCTCACAGCTAACACCGCCGCCCAGCTTCGTGTCATCCACAAACTTGGAGATGCTGCATTTAATTCCCTCGTCTAAATCATTAATATATATTGTAAACACCTGGGGTCCCAGCACTGAGCCTTGCGGTACCCCACTAGTCACTGCCTGCCATTCTGAAAAGGTCCCGTTTACTCCCACTCTTTGCTTCCTGTCTGCCAACCAATTCTCTATCCACATCAATACCATATCCCCAATACCGTGTGCTTTAAGTTTGCACACTAATCTCCTGTGTGGGACCTAGTCAAAAGCCTTTTGAAAATCTAAATATACCACATCCACTGGCTCTCCCCTATCCACTCTACTAGTTACATCTTCAAAAAATTCTTTAAGATTCGTCAAACATGATTTTCCTTTCACAAATCCATGCTGACTTTGTCCGATGATTTCACCTCTTTCCAAATGTGCTGTTGTCACATCTTTGATAACCGACTCTAGCATTTTCCCCATCACCGATGTCAGACTAACCGGTCTATAATTCCCCGGTTTCTCTGTCCCTCCTTTTTTAAAAAGTGGGGTTACATTAGCCACCCTCCAATCCTCAGGAACTAATCCAGAATCTAAGGAGTTTTGAAAAATTATCACTAATGCATCCACTATTTCTTGGGCTACTTCCTTAAACACTCTGGGATGCAGAACATCTGGCCCTGGGGATTTATCTGCCTTCAATCCCTTCAATTTACCTAACATCACTTCCCTACTAACATGTATTTCCCTCAGTTCCTCCATCTCACTAGACCCTCGGTCCCTTACTATTTCCGGAAGATTATTTATGTCCTCCTTAGTGAAGACAGAACCAAAGTAGTTATTCAATTGGTCTGCCATGTCTTTGTTCCCTATGATCAATTCACCTGTTTCTGACTGTAAAGGACCTACATTTATCTTGACCAATCTTTTTCTTTTCACGTATCTATAAAAGCTTTTACAGTCAGTTTTTATGTTCCCTGCCAGCTTTCTCTCATAATCTTTTTTCCCTTTCCTAATTAAGTCCTTTGTCCTCCTCTGCTGGTCTCTGAATTTCTCCCAGCCTCAGGTGTGCCGCTTTTTTTTGCTAATTTATATGTTTCTTCTTTGGACTTGATACAATCCCTAATTTCCCTTGTCAGCCACGGGTGCACTACCTTCCCTGGTTTATTCTTTTGCCAAACTGGGATGAACAATTGTTGTAGTTCATCCATGCGATCTTTAAATGATTGCCATTGCATATCCACCGTCAACCCTTTAAGTATCATTTGCCAGTCTATCTTAGCTAATTCACGTCTCATACCTTCAAAGTTACCCTTCTTTAAGTTCAGAACCTTTGTTTCTGAATTAACTATGTCACTCTCCATCTTAATGAAGAATTCCACCATATTATGGTCACTCTTACCCAAGGGGCCTCGCATTACAAGATTGCTAACTAACCCTTCCTCATTGCTCAATACCCAATCTAGAATGGCCTGCTCTCTAGTTGGTTCAGAAAACCATCCTGCATACATTCCAAGAAATCCTCTTCCTCAGCACCCTTACCAATTTGGTTCACCCAATCTATATGTAGATTGAAGTCACCCATTATAACTACTGTTCTTTTATTGCACTCATTTCTAATTTCCTGTTTAATGCCATCCCCAACCTCACTACTACTGTTAGGTGGCCTGTACACAACTCCCACCAGCGTTTTCTGCCCCTTAGTGTTATGCAGCTCTACCCATATCAATTCCACATCCTCCAGGCTAATGTTGTTCCTTTCTATTGCATTAATCTCCTCTCTAACCAGCAATGCTACCCCGCCTCCTTTTCTTTCCTGTCTATCCCTCCTGAATATTGAATATCCCTGGATGTTGAGCTCCCATCCTTGGTCACCCTGGAGCCATGTCTCTGTGATCCCAACTATATCATATTCATTAATAACTATCTGCACATTCAATTCATCCACCTTGTTACGAATGCTCCTCGCATTGACACACAAAGCCTTCAGGCTTGTTTTTACAACACTCTTAGCCTTTATACAATTATGTGTTTTTGCTTTTTGCCCTGGATTTGCCTGCCTGCCACTTTTACTTTTCGCCTTACTACTTTTTGCTTCTACCCTCATTTTACACCCCTCTGTCTCTCTGCACTTGTTCCCATCCCCCTGCCACATTAGTTTAAAGCCTCCTGAACAGCAGTAGCAAACATTTGTTCCAGTCCAGCCCAGGTGCAGACCGTCCTGTTTATACTGGTCCCACCTCCCCCAGAACTGGTTCCAATGCCCCAGAAATTTGAATCCCTCCCCCTTGCACCATTTTTCAAGACACATATTCATCTGAAATATCCTCCTATTTCTACTCTGACTAGCACGTGGCACTGGTAGTAATCCAGAGATTATTACCTTTGTGGTCCTACTTTTTAGTTTATCTCCTAACTCCCTAAATTCACCTTGTAGGACCTCATCCTGTTTTTTACCTATATCGTTGGTACCTATGTGCACCACGACCACTGGCTGTTCACCCTCCCATTCCAGATATTAGAGGGGTGAAGGGAGGCGGAAAGAAGCATAAGTTGATGCTATATGCTGACGATATTTTATTACTGATTAGTGACCTGCCTAATTCCTTACCCCCACTAATGAAAACAATTCAATTATATTCTGAAGTGTCTGGTTATAAAATCAACTGCAGTAAATCTGAGGCTATGCCAATATCAAAATTGTGTTATTCAAATTCAGTATCTCAGTTTAATTTCAGATGGGTGCCAGTTGGAATGAAGAATCTAGGGGTCAAACTCAGTCAGAATTTGGATGAAATAATTACTTTAAATTATGATCCATTATTGAGTAGGATAAGAAATAATCTGGATAAGTGGGGCCACTGAGACTGTGTCTCTCTGGGGTAAAGTCAATGTAGTTAAAATGGTCACAGCACCTCAGTTTAACTATCTTTCTATGATGCTTCCTTTAAATATTTCAGATTTGATCTACAAGCAATACAACAAAATTATTAGTGACTTTCTATGGGATAGGAAGAAGCCCAGAATTAAAATGAGTAAGATGTGTATGTCCAGGGACATGGATGTGCTGCTCAGTCTACCAGACATCAGGGCATATAAATTATCCTTTGAAATGAACAAGTTAGCTAAACATTGGGACAGGGCTGATGTTGATTTAGATTGGGTAGTTATAGAACGGAGCTTGGCTGCACCATATTCTCCCCTTAATATTCTCTCACAACATGTGGAAAGCAAGACGAGTCTAAATCCTATACTATTTCACTCAAGAAGTGTGTGGAGTACTATTCATAAAGCTTGTAAAATGTCACATTTAAATCAGTTATACTCCTCGCTCTGGAATAACCCTGCGATATGCATTGGTGTACCGGAAAGAATGGAAGATTAAAGGTGTAAATACAGTAGGTGATCTCTATGCGAATGGGATTTTTATGTCGTATGTGGATTTGCAGAGGAAATATAATTTTGTAGATAAAGGGAATTTCTGGAAGTATTTACAAATAAAGCATTGCGTTAGTAGCATATTCAAGAATGGTGGCCCACAAAATAACCCTTTAACTGAATACTTTACACTACCACAGGAAGTTCATAAAGCATCAGTGTTTTATAAAATGTTCAAGCACTCTATGGGTGAACTGTGTAACAATTTCAAAGCAGTATGGAAGAAGGATCTTGGAAGCGATATTGAAGATAATGAGTGGTCAAATATTTTATCAAATGTGGGTAGACATATTAGGGAAGTGAGAGGGAAATTTATTCAGTATAAGATAGTACACAGATATTATTGGACACCAACTAGACGCTACAAAATGGGGATTGTTGATAATCATTTATGCTGGAAATGTAAAAATGAGGTGGGCACATATTTTCACATGATTTGGTAGTGTTCCATGGTTCGTCCATTTTGGTGTAAAGTTCTTGAATTGTTGGGGAATTGGTCGGGTCCTACACTGCCCTTGTGCCCACGGCTTTGTCTCCTGGGTGATAGGACAATGATACCTAATGTAAACAATGACAGATTTACTATTTTAAAGGTGTGTCTCATCACAGCTGCAAGAATTATATTGCAAATCTGGAAAAAAACCCAGATGTCCCACTGTGATGGAAGGGACTGAGGAAATGGTTAAGATTTCATCATATGAACAAATGTTGGGAAGAATTAACAGTGAAGGAAAAGTGCAAGACTCGTGGGATCAATTTTGGATGTATGTTAATTTAAACTTAAATTAGAAGTTTTTGTCTGTTTCTTAGTTTTATATGTTTTCCTGTTATGGGATGGCTGAATAAATATCCTGGACTGTATCTGCTCTATGATATACTGTGTTGCTTTGTAAAATAAGAATGAATAATAATAAAAATTTGAATTACAAAAATTGACTCTTTGAATTATGTTATTAGGACTCACGATCGGAGGAAGGTACACGTAAACATGATGAAGCCTTATCATCACTCCAAGTCAGCACCTGTGAGTGCTGTTATGAAAACAAGTGAAGTTGTGGAGGCTGGTAATGAGGTACCAGGTAATTTTAACAAGCTCAGCATAGTCTCAACCAGGCTCAAGAATTCCGTTGTTTTGGAAAACATTGACAGTAAAATCCATCATTTGGAGCCTGACCAGCAAAGTCATTTGAAGGGGCTAATTAGCAAGTATGAGGATTTATTCCCTGACATTCCCAAACAGTGCACAGCTGCTGTGCATGACGTAATTGTAGATAAAGTTGATCCGATAAATCAGCATCCTTACAGAATGAACCCAGACAAAAGTAAAATGGCTGAACAAGAGTTGGATACATGCTGACAAACGGCATTATTAGGGCATTACCTCAGACTGGTGTTGCCCTGCGTGTTTGTGCATAGGACGGATGGAAACATGAGATTCTGTACTGATTATAGGAAAGTCAATGCAGTAACCAAGACAGATGCTTATCCTGTCCCGAGAGTGGATGACTGTATTGATAAGGTGGGAAAGGCCAAATCCCTTACAAAGTTTGATCTGTTAAATGGATACTGGAGTTTTCCCTTGACAGCAAGGGCTAAAGAAATCTCTGCATTTGTGAAACCATCTGGACTGTATGAGTACAATGTTTTACCCTTTGGAATGAAAAATGCTCCAGGGACACTCCAAAGGATGATAAATTCAGTGATTCGAAGTTTAGAAAATACAGGGGCTTATATTGATGATTTGGTTGTATGGAATGACACGTGGGAAGAACATACCTCGGCGGTGGAGAAACTATTTAACAGGCTGTCCAAGGCCAATTTTACTGTAAACCCCGCTAAAAGTGAATTTAGTCACGCCATCGTTGCTTATCTTGGCTATGTGTAGTCCAGGGCCAACTGGCACCTGTGCAGGCCAAGGTTCAGGTTATCGTGGAGGTTCCCGCTCCAACGGGTAAGAAAGCGTTAAGGAAGTTTATACGAATGGTTGGGTATTACCGTAAGTTTTGTAAAATCTTTGTGGCTATCGCTCTCGCCCTAACGAAACTTGTGTTGTCTTTATGGCAGTTATTTAGTTTATAATATTTTCACTTAGTAATTCGTTTGTTAGCATTTTTAGTTAAAGTTAGGATTGTTTCAGTAAATTCATTTGTCTGTAATATATCGCGGCTGTGATGACGTCACATCCGGTTTCGCCGCGTCTTGTGGGAAAATACCGGTTTGGGATAAACGCAAGGGTGGGGGCCAGACATGTGCCAGTTCAGCGCAAGCAGTTTGTTCTCTCTACGCACCAAAGACACAGTGAAAGCAACGCTTTTTCACCATACGTTAATGTGAAGAGTGAACAGTAAATGGTTAATCTTACTGCGACCTTGTTTTCATTGACTCTGGTTTACCTCGACGTTTAACTCGGCGTTCCGTTACACCCGAGCGAGAACGTTACAGTGAAAAAGCGGCATTATCAGCTGTTTCAAGTGCAGCAATGTCAACTCGGTCCAGCATCAAGTCATTGCCATCCTGCGACAGGGGCAGTAGGGCATCAAGTAAGGCCACCCAAGCAAGAGCTAAAGCAGAACTCGCCAATGTGCGAGCGCGCTTTGCCAAACAAGAAGTAGAAATAAAAATGGAAGCGGCTGCCAGAGAAGCCGAAAACCAGAAGGAAGAGGCTGCCAGAGAAGCCGAAAACAAGAGGAGAAAAGCCGAAAACGAGTTGGAAAGAAAAAGGGTAGAGGCAAAGTTAGAAGTGCTGAAGCTAGAACGAGAAGCAGCAGCTGCCAGGGGGGAAGCACAGTTAATAGAAGATGCTGAAGAAATGCATGATCCGGTTGACGGAAAATCTACTTCAGAAAAGATCAGATTGGAACGCACAAGCGACTATGTCCAATCTCAAATAGAATGGAAGACTCGTTCTTCCTCCCCATACTTATTTGATAACGTCCCACATCACGAGGAGTCTCAGAGAGGCCCGACTGCATCACATCCATCCGAGGAAGACAATTTACCCTCGCAACTCCGCCATGAATCCAGGAATGAAAGGGCTCATTACCAGTACTTCTCGACACCAAACTTACCAGATTTGGGAAGAAGAGAGGCAAGGGTCGAATTCAGGACATCAAATTCCACAACAAATGTATGCCCTCAGTCATATACGCGCCAACATATTTCCCCAGCCCGTATGCCATTTGCAGCCGAACCCATAGCATGGTATTTAGCACAACTGGATCTCGTCACTTCAGGACTATACCAGTTCGACGATAAACCTGAAAATTACCATGCATGGCACTCCACATTCACCAACGCTATCGGCGGAGTCCAGCTCAGAGCAACCCAGAAGTTGGATCTTATGGCGAAATGGCTGGGAAAAGAATCATGCGAACAGGTGAGATGCATACGTTCAGTGTACATCAACAAACCCGAGCTAGCATTGAAGAAAGCATGGGAGAGACTTCAGGAGGGCTATGAAGCCCCCGAAATTATTGAAGCGGCGCTATGCCAACGTTTGGGAAATTTTCCTAAGGTGTCAGCCAAGGACCACACTAAGCTAAGAGAATTCGGAGATTTACTCATGGAGATTCAAGGCACCAAAGAAGATGGCTACTCAGCTGGTCTAGTATACCTAGACACTCCAACTGGGATTAGACAAATCGTGGACAAACTTCCATTTGGGCTGCAGGACAGGTGGTTGTCGGTTGCCTCAGAGTAAAAGGAAGATCACAGAGGTCGATTTCCTCCCTTTGAGTATTTCACTAGGTTTGTGTGCAAGGAGGCGAAGAAGCGAAATGAACCTAGCCTCATAGGTCCAGGAAGCAGTACAATTTACACCAAGCCAGATAAATTCGAATAATTTCAACATTAACAAACCAGTCTCAGTGCTTAAGACTGAAGTCTTTACAACTAACAACGACCCTAGCAAGAATTGTCCATTGCATAACAAACCCCACCCCCTCAAGAAATGCAGAACGTTTAGGGAAAAACCCCTTGAAGAGAGGAAGGCCCTCCTCGAGGAGCAAGGAATATGTTTTAAATGCTGTTCCTCGACCTCTCACTGTGCTAGAGAGTGTACGATCGCCGTGAAGTGCCCGGAATGTAATAGCACTAATCACGATGGGGCCATGCATCCCGGCCCGTTACCGCGAACCGACAAAGCTCCTTCATCCCCACAACAGGACGGCAGGGAGGGAGAAGCTCACTCCAGGACAACTGTTGTCAGCTCGAGCTGTACAGAAGTTTGCGGTCAAGCTCAGGCAAGCCATTCTTGTTCAAAGATCTGTCTCACTAAGATGTACCCTAAGGGAGCCAAAGACAAGGCCATCAAAGCCTACGTAATTCTGGATGATCAGAGCAATTGCTCCCTAGTCAGTCCAGAGTTCTTTAACTTGTTCAACATTGAGAGTGAGCAGTTCCCATACTACTTTCGAACTTGCTCAGGCAACATGAAAACTTACGGAAGGAAGGCTGAAGGCTTCCAGATCGAGTCCCTGGATGGTAAAGTCGTCATCTGTCTCCCTCCACTCTTAGAGTGCAATGAAATCTTGAACAACCGCACTGAGATCCCGACGCCAAGTGCGGTGCTACACCAACCACATCTCCACCACATCGCCAAACACATCCCAGAGCTGGATCCAGAAGCAGAAATACTCCTGCTATTAGGGAGGGATGTTCTCCGGGTACACAAGGTTAGGCAGCAGGTGAATGTACCACACGACGCCCCCTTTGCGCAACGCCTGGATCTGGGCTGGGTGGTGATAGGAGAGGTGTGTCTCGGCAACGTACACAAACCAACAGTTAACACACTCAAGACCAATGTGCTAGAGAGTGGCCGCCATTCAATTTTTCAACCCTGCACAAGTTTCATGTGTATCAAGGAAGCACGGCAAGGCTTTAACAAATGTAAAGTAACCGACAAGACGCTGGGTCAGTCAGTCTTCGCTCAAACTGAGCATGATAATAAACTTGCTCCATCAGCTCAAGACGTCATTTTCTTAGAAATAATGGACACCGAGGTCTTCAGAGACGAAGCAAATAATTGGGTTGCCCCACTACCTTTCAGAGAACCACGCCAGCGAATGCCAAACAACAAAGAGCAGGCAGTCAAGCGGTTCACATCCTTGCAAAAAACCCTGAAAAGGAAACCTGAGATGCAGCAACAATACGTAGCATTTATGGAGAAGATCTTCTCTAATGGACATGCCGAAGTAGCACCGCCACTGAGGGAAGGTGGGGAGTGCTGGTACCTCCCAACATTTGGGGTTTAGCACCCACAAAAGCCCAATCAGATCAGGGTGGTCTTTGACTCCAGTGCTCAGTGCGCCGGCGACTCCCTTAACGACGTGCTCCTTACAGGCCCCGACTTAAACAATACCCTTCTCGGGGTCCTGCTGCGCTTCCGGAAGGAGAAGGTCGCAATCCTAGCGGACATCCAGCAGATGTTCCATTGTTTCTTAGTAAAGGAGGACTATCGCGATTTCCTCCGTTTCTTATGGTACAAGGACAATGACATCAACAAGGAAGTCATCGAGTACCGGATGAAAGTCCACGTCTTCGGCAATAGTCCATCGCCTGCTGTGGCCATCTATGGGCTGCGAAGAGCCATCAGGGAGGGCGCACAGGAGCACGGCGACGACACCGTTCAGTTTGTAGAAAGACACTTCTATGTCGACGACGGCTTGATATCACTACAGAAAGAAGACGAAGCAATCGATCTGCTCCGACATACACAAGCCTCACTTGCTGAGTCAAACCTCCGCTTGCATAAGTTCACATCAAACTGTCAGGCAGTAATGGAGGCCTTTCCACACGATGACTGTGCTCCGGCAATCAAAGACCTAGATCTAGATGGAGAAACCATACCCACACAAAGGAGTTTGGGTCTCCTCTGGGAGATTACGACTGACTCATTCACCTTCTCCGTGCCGACCGTGATCAAGCCATTTACCCGCCGTGGAGTTCTCTCCACTGTCAACAGTGTTTTCAATCCCTTGGGTCTACTGGCGCCAGTTACGATCCAGGGAAGAGTCCTTCTCTGACTGGGATACTCCCCTACCAGAAGACAAGCTAAGTAAATGGGAGGCTTGGAGAGATTCACTTCAAGACCTAAAACAGCTTCATATCCAATGTAGGTACACTGCGACCTCACCTACCGCGGCAGCGCACACAGAATTGTGTGTTTTTTCGGACGCGTCTACCAAGGCCATCGGTGCTGTGGCTTACTTGAAAGTGGTCAGGAAGGGTGGTCAAGTCGAAGTAGGATTTGTAACTGGTAAGGCGAAGCTCACTCCCCAGTCCGAGCCGACAATTCCAAGGCTTGAACTGTGCGCAGCTGTCCTGGCTGTGGAAATAGCAGAGCTTATCCAGGACGAGCTAGACCTAGAGTTCGATGATGTCAAGTTCTACACAGATAGCAAAGTAGTGCTTGGGTATATTTATAACGAATCAAAACGCTTCTACGTGTACGTTCATAATAGAGTTCAACGTATCCGCCTGTCTTCAAAGCCCGAACAATGGCATTATGTACGTACCGAGGATAACCCTGCAGACCACGCATCGAGATCCTTACCTGCATCCCGCCTGGCTCAGACATCCTGGTTCACCGGACCCCCCTTTTTGTATCGGCCACCAACGGAAAAGACTCAAATGAGCGAGACATTTGAGCTGATCGAACCCGAAAGGGACTCGGAAATTCGCCCGCAAATACAAACAGGAGCCACCTACCTCGAAGAATCGACACGTACTAACGAACGCTTTCAACGGTTCTCCACTTGGCATTCTTTAGTGAGAGGACTTGCGTTCCTCATTCACATGGCCAGATCACACAAACGTTCATCCCGAAACAGTAAATGTAGGGGATGGCACAAATGTAACTTAGCTCGCGCTGTGGACGAATTGGCCCAGGCAAAGGAAGTCATCTTTAAAGCAACTCAAAGAGCGGCTTTCGCAGGGGAGTTTTCAGCTCTCCAAGTTAATAAACCAATACCAAAGGACAGCCCCTTGAAGAAATTCAGCCCGATCCTGAAGAACGATATCATCTGCATTGGAGGCCGGTTAATCCATTCCCAACTCCCAGCTGCAGAAAAGTGTCCAGTAATTCTGCCCAAAGACAGCCATGTGTCCTTACTGCTCACTCGCAATCACCACGAACAGGTAAAGCATCAAGGCCGTCACCTGACGGAAGGAGCAAAAAGGGCAGCGGGACTGTGGATCTTGGGTGGTAAAACACTGATCAATTCAGTACTTCATAAATGCGTAACCTGCAGGAAACTGCGAGGCAGGTTGGAAGTTCAACGTATGGCGGACCTCCCACCAGAACGCCTCGAAGCCTGTCCTCCTTTTACATATGTGGGGCTCGATGTATTTGGTCCCTGGACTATCACTACGAGGCGTACCAGAGGGGGACAGGGAGAGAGCAAGCGGTGGGCCACTATGTTTAGCTGCATGAGTTCAAGAGCGGTACACATTGAGGTCATCGAATCTTTGGATGCATCCAGCTGCATTAACGCTCTCAGGCGCTTCTTTGCGCTAAGAGGCCCTGCAAAACAGTTAAGGTCTGATTGCGGCACGAATTTCGTTGGAGCATCTAAGGAGCTGGGGATGGACAAAACGGTGCAAAAATACCTCAGTCAGCAGGGATGCAACTGGGAGTTCAACACACCACACGCCTCTCACATGGGAGGTGCATGGGAGCGGATGTTTGGTATCGCCAGAAGAATTCTTGATTCAATGTTTCTGCAGCAACGCACCCGATTGACCCACGAGGTACTGTGCAAACTAATGGCAGAGGTCACAGCCATTATAAATGCACGACCACTCCTACCCGTGTCTTCTGACCCGGAAAACCCCTTCATACTCTCGCCATCAATGCTCCTTTCGCAGAAGGCAGGAGCTGCCCCTCCACCAGGGGACTTCTCTGATAAGGATCTGTACACAAAGCAATGGAGACAGGTCCAGGCCCTGGCAAATCGATTCTGGTCTCGTTGGAGACAGGAATATCTACTTTTGTTGCAACACAGACAAAAGTGGACAGAACCCCGCAGGAACCTTCAAGTTGGAGATTTAGTCCTGCTCAGGGACAAGCAAATCGCCCGTAACTGCTGGCCAATGGCCAGAATCACTGCCACATTCCCTAGTCGGGATGGACATGTCAGGAAAGTCGAGTTGAAAACTACCGACCAAGGCGATGTGAAAATTTACCAAAGGCCAGTTACAGAAGTCATTCTACTTCTACCTAATGACTGATTTAGAGACTGAAGTTTTGTATTATGTTCATTGTGACCTTACGAAGGTCAAGCGGGGAGTGTGCTGCCTTTATGGCAGTTATTTAGTTTATAATATTTTCACTTAGTAATTCGTTTGTTAGCATTTTTAGTTAAAGTTAGGATTGTTTAAGTAAATTCATTTGTCTGTAATATATCGCGGCTGCGATGACGTCACATCCGGTTTCACCGCGTCTTGTGGGAAAATACCGGTTTGGGATAAACGCAAGGGTGGGGGCCAGACATGTGCCAGTTCAGCGCAAGCAGTTTGTTCTCTCTACGCACCAAAGACACAGTGAAAGCAACGCTTTTTCACCATACGTTAATGTGAAGAGTGAACAGTAAATGGTTAATCTTACTGCGACCTTGTTTTCATTGACTCCGGTTTACCTCGACGTTTAACTCGGCGTTCCGTTACACCCGAGCGAGAACGTTACAAAACTACTAGGGAAGAGTGAAAGATTTTTATGGAGTGACCTGTGCCAGGAGGCATTTGAATGCCTGAAAACCATTCTGTGTTACCAACCTGTGCTGAAAGCACCTGATTTTAATAAACCATTTTCTATAGCGGTAGACACTAGTGACGAAGCTGCCAAGGCAGTATTCTCGCAAAAGGGTGATGATTACATTGAACATGCTGTAGCATATTTCTCAAAGCAATTTAATGCGCATCAGAAAAATTACTCCACTGTTGAAAAGGAGTTGCTATCACTCATTTTAGCTTTGCAACATTTTGATGTCTATATATGTCCTGTCAGAAACCACTTGTGGCTTACACTGACCATAATTCATTAGTCTTTCTGAGTAAAATGAAGGATAAGAATAGAAGGTTACTAAACTGGAGCCTGATCTTGCAAGAATATGACATGGAAATAAGACATGTAAAAGGTACTGACTACATTATAGCAGACAGTTTGTCCAGATGTTAAGTTCAAGTTTGTATACGTTTTTGCTATGTTACCTGATAATTACATATGTATTGCTTCAAGCTGTATAATCGATAGTTAGACAAAAATGTTGCTCTGTGCTCAAAATTTTTCCTAAAAGGGAGGTATGACGAGATCGTAAGATTTATTCAATGTAGACTGTTCCTTTAAAAAGAGAGTGTGTGTGCTGATTCAGAGAGCGAGAGAGCAACGAAGAGCCCGTGAGTTGCCATGGTTACAGCAGGGCGGAGCTACATGATGGACAGCTGGTGTTCAGCAGGTTTGGATATCTACAAGATTAACTGGCTTTTCACACAGGAGACACTGACGAAATATACACTGGAAGAGCTTTCTGTGCTCACTTGTATTTGGAAAGTATTGTATTGTAAGTGCATTAGCTGCCATGGTATTTTCGGGGAGGTTGGGTGAGGGGAGTTTTGTTTAGGAAGATATAAAAACAAAATGGAGGAAAATGTAATGCATTATGTATTCAGTACGGTGTCATTCCTTCAATAAAAATAAAAATTTTAAAAAAATATCAGTTAAGTAATTTGAATGTAAGCATATAGTACATTCATGGACATATCTTAAACAGCTCTATTTGTTCCATCCTCATAAAACCAGGATAACTCTGAAAGTACAATAATTTATTGTATGCGGGTTGCCCTGCGTCAATAATCAATTCTAGAAACGCATTGATAGAAGAGTTCATATAACTTAATAGCAGTTCTTATTTTTTTCGTTTATCCCTTGCAAGATCAGTACTATCACATTCTTTAAAGTAGTACCCTTGATTTGTGGATATGAAGTGCAAAAAGCTTTAATTCTATTGATTTCTCTGATACATTTTCTTTGCGCAAGTAGTGAAGTCCCTCAATTTTCTTTTGATTCTTTGTTCCTAACTTGTCTTCTCCTGTTCCTTGACACTTTCGGCCGACTTCCCAGGACAATTAAAGAACTTAGGTGCATCGAGCTGTCTACCGTCCCTTGCAGACTGGACAGTCAAATTCGTCGCCTACTTCTTCTGCAGCAGATCTTTGAGTCCATCAAGTTGTCATCAGCCCCGTAAATTTCACCCACCTGTGAAGATTCGTAATAATAACTTGCGTCTCACCATCTGGGATATGTCCTCTTCTGTCACAATCTCGGGTCGTCAATAGAATACGCCGAGGCCGTCTTTTTGGTTTTCTCATCGTTTTATTAATTATAATGTATTTTTACACTTCATTTTTAATGTGTTATAATTAGATCTTCTCTACATTTAAGTTACTTCCAGTTAATTCTCCCTAAGATCTTGCAGCTGTCCAATTAAGTATCATTGGAATTTTTTGTCTTACTAGAATGATTACTTGTAAGCCTGTCAAGAGTCTGGGGTTTTAAATAGCTGAGCACGGATTCCTTCGTGCCCTAGAGCATATTTAAAGGGGCAATGCTAACCTTTGGGGTTTCAATGATCCCGATCCTTGCCCAATGAAGTTCTGGCCGAGCATTTCTGAGTTACCCAAGGCCTTGTAAGTACTTTTTCAATATTTTATTGATTTCTTACATAAAAGAATACAGTGTACAGTAGGATATATAATATATTGTAGCGATGTACTACATACAGAGCTAGAAACAACGACACGCAGTCGGTAAGTCGTTTCGAGACTAGTTTATTCAAACTTCGCGGCGCTGGCTTTTAATGCCTAGAAATGACGTCAGAGGCGCATTACCAAAGTCTCACCCTGCGCGCGGGCTATTTGTGAGCCGGTTCGCCTGCGCAGAAAGTGGGTTGCCGCAATATATGGATTACAATGTATTGGAATCACAAATCTTGTCCAGGTTCAGAAATTGAACAGCTAATCTTCTCTAAATGTAAGCATGCCATAACATCATTTAACCGATGACTATGAGTAGGCGGAGTGGCATCCTTCCACTGCAGCAACAGTGCCCTCCTGGCTATAAGAGAAATAAAAACCAAAATGTGCAAATCATGTCTCTAATATTACGTACTCGTGACACGTGACAGTGGTGTACTTGTCACGTGACAGATGTTGAAGCTATACTGGACTTGAGGTAATGGTCTTGTGATGGTGGAGTGATGTCATTTTCCCGCCAGTAGAGGTCATATGACAGGTTGTTTTTACAGGGTATAAAAGGAGGATCCCTCCCTGTGAGGAGGGGCAGTTCGTGGCTGGATTTGCCATGTTGACTTCATGCCGCTGCGTGATTTAATGTTATGACACAGTTCAGTTGAAAAATGGAGTTTTATTTAATACTTAAAGTTTAAAAGGTCATTGCCAGCAGTTTCTTTATAATACTGCTAGTTGAGAATCAGTGGAGAGTGAAGATTGGAGTTCGGGAGTTAAAAGATCGAAGAAAGTCGATTTCGACGGTGAAACGGGTTCGACCTTGTTTGATCCTTATTCGGAAGGAATTCGTTGACTGTGCCCGTGTTAATCCCTGTGAATAATAGCAGAAAGGATTGGGAACAGTTTTGTAAAGGAAAGGTCAGTGCCTTTAAGCCGTTACATATCACCTTTGTAAAATTCTTCGTGGGAAAAGTAGTTCGACTGGGAACTGCAACGACACGATGTGAAAGAGAATTTAAATCGTCTTAAAAAGTCTCTCCTTAAATGGACTGTAAGCATTTTGAACTTTTGCAATATTACTTTGAAGAACTGTTTTTGCAACATCGCTGTAAGAACTGTTTAAGCTTTATTGCTTTAAGAACTGTTTAAGCTTTATTGCTTTAAGAACTGTTTAAGCTACCGCACAGCAGCTGATTTCCGGTTACGTGAGTGGTTTGTTTACTTTTGGGGGTTTGTTTTTCAGTGTTTAATAAACGTGTTATTTGTTATAAAAACCCCTGCCTAACTCATATATTTATTGTTGCTTGAATCCTTAACACTAAAATAATATCATTTCCTCCAACAAAACAAATAAGTCCAGTCAAATGATTAGGTTTAAAATTTTCTTTAAAAAGCACCGAAAGAGTTTGGAATACTTCCTTCCAATATTTTTCAAGACTCGGACTGTCATGGTCCGGTCCGTGAAATCTGCATTCTGGTTCACGGTCCAGTCCAAGTTCCTTATTCCAGGTTTTCCGGTTTTCCCCAGTTTCTGTTGAGGTAGCTGATGCTCGTTTGGGCTGGCCTCATAAATGGGTTCAGGATTCAGCCTCTGGCTGCTGGATTGCTCCTGTCCAACCCCCTATCTGTATCCCTTCCCTTCACCTTCCTCCTGGAGTCTTGCCTTGCCTGTAACCCTTGCCTTCACTGCTGTCAAGTTCAACCACCGGAGCTAGATAAGGAACTGCCTTTCATTGTTTTGAACTGTCTCTGTGTCCTCGCCTTTGCTAGGTAGGTCCGGCAGTTTGCTGCTACCTAGGTTGGGAACTCTCTGTGTCCACGCCTTCAGTAGGTAGGTCTGGCTGTTTGCTGCTACCTTGTGTTGAGAACCGTCTCATCGTATTCTGAATTCTGTGTGATGAGTCCCGGCCCTACATCCTGTACCCAAGGAGGGGTCCTGGCTCTGTGTTCCATGTTCCTGTCTCTCCCTTGACCAAGGCTCTGCGTTCCTGTCTCTTCCTCGACCAAGTCAAGGCTTTGGGGTCTCGTCCAGTCCTAGCCATGTCAAAGAACCTTGTCCTGTCCAGGCCTCGGCTTTGTGTTCTCATCTTGTCCATGTGCCTCGCCCAGCCCAGGAGTACCTTGCCCAGCCCAGTGCTGGGATTCCCTTGTCATGTGCTGGGGTTCCCTTGTCCTGTCCAGGAGTCTCACGTCCAGTCCTGTTGTCTCTCCTCGTCCTGTAGCCTCATCATGTCCTTGCCTAGTTCTGGAGTCCGAGCCCGAGTCAAGACCCAGGTTCTGGGTCCTTGTCCAGTCTCTGGCTCGGAGTCCAAGCCCAGGCTCCTAGTTCCCAGTTCCATGTTTTGGTTCCGCTATCCTAGTCAAGTCCTAGCCCAGGCCCGGAATCCTTGTCTCATCCAGGGCCTGTGTCATGCCCAACATCCTTTCTTCCCCACTTTCCTTGCTTCCTTTTCATGCCTAGTCCCGTTCCTGGTAGCTCAGTGTCTGTGTCTTACATTTGGGTCCGCTCCCAACATCCCCCTTATGACATGGACACGTCTGAAACATATGAATTAGTGAAGCTTCTCTATTGTTACATCTATCCCAATAGTGAGATATATCAGAATAAAACTGAGACAGCTTATCTTTAGTCATGTAGGCCCTATGAACCACTTTAAATTGTAGAAGGGAATGATGGCCATATAATGATGATGTATTAACTAATTAAAAAATTTAATTCCAAGTATCCTCAGAGATTGGAATCTGTAAATCTTGTTCCCAAAGATTTTTAATTTTGTCTAAAGGAATATTTCTCATTCCCAATGAAATATAATATTTCATTTATATAATAATAGATATAGATCCATTATGGAAGAGTTTCAAATTAAAAATTGTATCAAGTAAATTCTTAACTGGACTTTTAGGAGAAGTATGTACTTGAGAACACAAAAAAGTCTCTGATTGCACACAAAAGGGAAATGGGGTGACCAATTGGAAGCTACTAGTGTGTTTAACCCTTGCCTGGGTTGATAGCTTCACCGCGTGAAGATGGTCCCTTTTGTGGGGTCATAGTCGGTGACTTCAACATGACTTCAGAGGACGACGTGGAAGAATCGACAGCATCGGCTTACTTGGGAAACAAATCACTTCTCTCTCCTCAATCTACTCAACTCAATATCACGAACTGACCTGACTTCATTCCTATACCATCTTAAGACTATCATTTACCACCTGAGTTTGAAGAAGTTTGGGATTTTATATTTACACAATTATATATGCATAAACTCTGCTAACCTGTTTGATTTATCTGGTTTTATTACTATATTATGTAAATACTAATAAAATAGTGTTGGTTAACAGAAGACTCAGACTACAGGTGTGTTCCATTTCTGCTGGTTTGTTTAACCTGTTATGGGATACATAACAGCTGCCAATCAATATAAGTGAAATTCAAGTCACCCTTGATGACAGCCATGTTATTTTTAACCTTTCCAAAATAAGATCGTAAGACCACAAGATATAGGAGCAGTATTAGGCCATTTAGCCCATCGAGTCTGCTCTACCATTTGATAATGGCAAATCCAATTTTTCTTTCAACTCCAATCTCCTATCTTCTCCCTATATCCCTTTATGTTTTGACCAATTAAGAATCTGTCAACTTCTGCCTTAAATATATATAAAGATGTGGCCTCTGCTGCTGCCTGTGGCAAGAAATTCAACAGATTCGCCACTATTTGGCTAAAGAAATTCTCCCTCATGGCAATTCTTAAAGGATGTCCCTCTATTCTGACGCTGGGTCCCCGGTCCTAGATTCTCCCACAATAGGAAACATCTCCACATCCAGCCTGTCAAGGACTTTCACCATCCTCTTTCTTCTATTGGGTGCAGGCTCAGGGCCATCAAACACTCTTTCTATGACAAGCCATTTAAACTGAAATCATTTCCAAGAACCTCCTTTGAATCCTTTTCAGTTTCAGCACATCATTTCTACGATAAGGACCTGAACCTGGCCATAATACTCCAAGTTGGGCCTCACCAGTGCTTTATATTCTAGTCCTCTTGAAATGAATGTTAATGTTGCATTTGCCTCCTTCTTCACCGACTAAACCTGCAAATTAACCTTTAGGTGAACCTGCACAAGGATTCCCTTGTCCTCTTGTGCTTAAGGTTTTTCTGTATTTGTCTCCCTTTAGAAAATAGTCAACCCTTTTATTTCTGCTATCAAAGTGATTCACCATACACTTCTCGATACTGTATCCCACCTGTAGTTTCCTTTCCCACTTTCTTAATCTGTCTAAGTCCTTTAGTAGCGTTTCGTCTTCAAAACTAACTGCACCTCCACCTATCTTCATGTCTTCTACAAATCTTGTAACAAAGTCATCAATTTCATCTCCGAAATCATTGATATACAGTATATATACCTTCAGCCGTACAGTGCAGTATTGCACCTAATTTACAAAGGGTCTGTCGACCCAGCAGGGGAAGCGGAGCTGTATTAGATATAATGAAGATATCTGTTATCCTGCACCGGCACGGAGTCTTGTGTGGAGACAGGCTCTGTCATAGGAATACTGTACCTGCTATTCCAATGGGTTTTTTTTAACCAGTTATACCACTCACGGGGATGTTCACAGCGGAGAGTACAGAGGACGCTACAGCGTTTACATCAGGAGTTTGAGGAGATTTGGCATGTCAACAAATACACTCAAAATCTTCTGTAGATGTACCGTGGAGAGCATTCCGATAGGCGCATCTTATCTGGTATGGGGTTGGGGGGGATCTACTGCACAGGACCGAAAGAAGATGCAGAGGGTCGTAAATTTGGACGTCTCCGTCTTGGGTAATAGCCTACAAAGTACCTAGGACATCTTGAAGGAGCGATGTCTCAGAAAGGCATCGTCTATTAATAAGGACCTCCAGCACTCCAGCACCAAGGGCATGCCCCTTTCTCACTGTTACCATCAGGTAGGAGGTACAGAAGCCTGAAGGCACACACTCAGCGATTCAGGAACAGCTTCTTCCCTCTGCCATCCGATTCCTAAATGTACATTGAACCCGTGAACACTACCTCACTTTCTTAATATATGTTATCTCTGTTTTTGCACGATTTTAATCTATTCAGTAATCAATTTATTTATTATTGTTTAATTATTTTTTCTGCATCTTCTATATTATGCACTGGATTGAACTGCTGCTGCTAAGTTAAATTTCAGGGTACATGCCGGTGATAATAAACCTGATTCTGACTCTGACAAGGTGGCACCGGTCAATCAGACAATCCAAACAACTATTGCCTATTCTTACAGTGATCACGGGTTCCTCTTTCATATTTTTGGACAATCTGATTACCGCCGCCTGTACCACTTTTTCATCGCGGCACCCCCCGGCTAACGGGTTAAGGTGGCTAAAGGTAAAACGTGCTGTCCACGTAGCCGGAGTTGGGAACTCTCTGGACGTCGGGGCCTGTTCTGAAAATACGCTCCCCCCCCCCCCCCCGGGGGATTAGCTTCCCAGCTACGTTTTGGATCATCACCGATTTACAACTCTGGCCGAGTGGCACCATTTCCCGCAATTCCTGCACTCATCTTGTGACCTATCCCGCGGTGAGAACTGTCTCTGCGTCTTCCTCTTCATGTCCGGCTCCACTCCTTCGGGAGAAATCTACCCTCTTCCGGTAGGATTGCCCTGCCATTTCTGGTCTGCCTTTTCTGGCCTCTTTTTGAGTCATCACTAGTACTGCTAACACTTCCTTCGGCTCCCTCAGCTTCAGTTCCTCTTTCCTGAGCCCCTTCTCCCCTTACAGAGGTATCTGCTCCCCTGGTGGTGTCAACTGCCTGTACTTCTTGGCATAGGGGAGGTGTATGGAGGGGGTGTCGGTCGTGTCAAGGCAGCCGCCATCATTATTGAATAGTCTAATTCACTAGTAGGTGCCGATGGGGCACTGGCCGGTACGGGGAGTTGGGGATAAGGTCCCGTGGCAGGTTTTAGGCTGCTTACCTTCCTTTTCCTTTGGAGGTTGGTGTCTTTTAGCCACCTCCTTCCATCTTTTAAAGTTTCTTAGCATGTAATCAACATCCTAATTTGGGTCGCCATCATTATTACGGGTGGCGTCCACCCTGTGTTGGTTTAGTCTCAAATTAAAACTTCCCCCATATCGCCAATCCCCATGTGACCACTCATACAAATCACTACGGAATGTTACCGCATAACGATGATTACCATAACCGCTGGAGATCCAGGGGGGACTAGGGGGTCTCTGGTGCCGTTTTACCTTATTCTTTTCGGCAGTATATTTTCCAACCTGCGGTTGAGTCTTCAATGCCTTCTGTCTTACCTCCGGACCTCTGCGGTTTATTGGCAGGGTCAGCAGTAGACGTCGACGGCCGACACTTGTGTTTATAATTTTAATTTCAGTTCAGAGAGCACAATGTTTCTTTCTTTATAGATACTATGTACACAATTAACGCTCACTGAATCTCCATCTAGGAACTTTGGTATCTCCTCTTACCATTTCTTCCTTCGCTACGCTTCTCTTATCTTTTTCTTCTCAGTTTTCGTGGCCCAGCTTGTTTTCTTCTCAGGTATCCTCTCAGCCTCAGCCGTGCAGGCGTCTTGGCTTATTCTGAGTCACCGGCCGGATGCTAGGCTCCCGCCGGCCTTCCCATTTCCCAGGGAAGTCTCCGGACGCTACCCCCCTTTCAGCCAGTGCAGTCCCTTATTTAACTCAGCTCAGTTAGCCTTTCTTCGGATCTCGCTTAATGGAGATCCCATATTGTCGCCGGATTCAGTCGTGGAAATACTAACTAACAACATCAGAGTGGCTTCGAGTTTCGTTTTGAGAGTTTACTAACATTATATCACGGAGAGTCTGCAGCAGTCTCCACAGCTACCAGAGCTCTGCTTTTTACCTTATACCGAGCTCATGGTTATACAGCAAAACAAACAAGTTCACGTAACTTTGTTTAGCATCGCAAAGTCAGTACATGATCAATCGTTTAAAAGACATGACAATTATCTGTCACGCGAGTCCAACAGTCCTCTCTGTTCCCTGTTATCAGGACTTATAATTTCCCCCTTTTCAAGCACCCTCCCTCCTGGTCCCAAGGGCTCAGTATCTTGTTTATTTAATTTCTTGGCACTGCACTTAGCATCCAAGGTTATTCTCGACTCTCATCAGCAGTTTTAAGTCCAGCTGCTCCAGAGCGGTCAAGTATTCCCTCAGACACTATTTTGAACCACTTCCACTACACTATCTTCTCTATAAACTGTGTATCCTGCCTCACAGTAGGTATACACGCTTCAGTCACGTACCTGTATACCAATCGCCCTGTCTTGTGAGCTATCACGCTGTTTCCAATCCTGCTGCCGAACCAGCTTCCAGAGCCCCCCCTCCCCCCCCCCCCCCCCCCCCCCACCATCAGCTCCAGCATATCTACTCACAGGCATGTTGGTCCCATTCAAGATCAAATGTAGCCTGTCTTTTTTATACAGGTCATGCATTCCGCGGAAGGGATCTCAATGATCCACATCCCAGAAACCCTGCTCCCTGCCTGCATCGATTCCTCGGGCACACATTCATCTGTCAAAGCGTTCTATTCTTACCCTCACGGTGCGTGGTAAGGGCAGACCTGGAGATTTCCACCCTTGAAGTCCTGCTTTTCAGCTTCCTAACTGGCTCCCTGTATTCTTTCTTCAGAACCTTATCACTTTCCCTACTAATGTCATTGGTAATATTATGCAACCCCCTTTTTTACTGGGCGCCTCTAGTGATGCGCCACATTAGCCTCGTGCTAACGGTCACCACCTTTCTCAGACTCCGTGCATCTATGGTAGATATGATTTGGGTCCCCCCCAAACCCGTCAGGTTGGGATGTCTCGCCCTCCCGAACCCCGGTTTGTATGAACACCGTGTAACTTATTGCCCCATGCAGTCGCCTGGTACGAGAAATAACAGATCGTACGCGGCATACAATTATTAAAACGTGTATTTATGAATGTTAGCGTATCCAAACAGTTATTAAAGAAAAGAAAGGGGGGGGGGACAACAGGGACGATTATAATGAAACAGACAAATGTGTACAGGTTGGAGCTCAAATCTTCCAAAAGCCGGTGTGTCCGATGTACTCACGATGCCAACTCATATTCCCTGATCCGCTGTAGAATTTACCCCTGGGTAATCGCCGCTCGTCAGCTGGGGTGTTTTGATGTCAATGCCACAGGAACATGGAAATTGTAAAGTCTTTACAAAGCGGATACTCCAAACTGAATATGTCGTATAAATGTAAGAAAAAAAACATTCCGTGTAGTAGTAGTGGCATGGAATGTTTCCCCACCGCTCCGAATAAAGAAACGGCTTTTTCTATGAAGCAACTCGGCTAGAACTTTTCAAACCTGTTATAAAGAGAAGGACGGGAGATCTGACATCCTCCTGTGCTCCTGGTGCTGATAAATGGTAATTAAAGGATTCCATCATTGGGCATTAATGAGCCCGGTTCGATACTGAGTCAGAAGTTCAATCTATTGTAATCTTTACCCCGAGCACATTTCGACAAGGCATCTCTTTGAAAAGTACACAGTGAGTTCCTCCTCTGCTTATCGGCAAGTGAGAGGAGGGTGCGTATGAAGCTGACTGCATTAGATGTGAGTATGAGGGCAGAGTAGCGCTGGTGATTCCCGTTTATCAGCAGCAATTTCTTGGCAGATGCCAAGAAAGTATAAAGTGAAAAGCAAGTGGATTCTCAAAAAACAGCCTTTGTCAACCTTTTTGTCCTGGAGGAACCCTTTAAATCATTTTCAGGTCTCAGAGAAACCCTGCATAAAAATTATTGTATCTAGAGCTGTCGTTATGTTAGAGTGAGCAGTTTGTTGTAGATATAATATTCCAACATTAAATGGCAATGCTCTTTTGAGTAGAGAATGAACTATTAGCTAACCTTTTTGTTTTGAAATAAAGGTCCCGAGTCTACCTATCAGGGAGTGCGGTCAGTTATTGGTGTGTGTACCCACCCAGGTGAAGGGTCTCCGCCTCAGAACCATGCGCTGGCGACGCACTTCCAACTCCGGGGACACTGCCTACGGGAGTGAACGCGTTTTTCAGCGGACAGCATCAGCCATGCCGCTCCGAGTGAACTGCCTCGCTTTTTCCGAGAGCTGTTGAGGGTATTGACTCTAGTCTGATACGGAATGATGCTCCTGCGTCCGTGGGGGACGATGCTCCAGCTGCGAGGGGACTGGTCCCCATCTTATCACGGTGGATGTGGCGAGGGCTCGGGGAAGTGGAGAGGTTCCGGCTGCACCACCTGATGAGCCGGAAGTGCTTATTGTACGGAGGCCTCGGGACACCGCGCGAGAGGTTCCCACGCAAGGTGAGCCGCCTCGCGGGGATGCCCACCGTACCCTTCCGTAACACTGCAAAGCTTTACCTGTAGGGCTGCTTTTGCACACATTTCACTTCCTTGGCGTCGGCTGTCGACCAGACACGCCTTGGCCGTCTGTTTTACCATATGGCAGCGGAAGGAGTCCCCAGTGGAAAAATCTTTATGCAGTGGTCCTTCCCCTGTCCATTGGGGTCCTGGGAAATGTTGCACAGGGCAGTGCCATGCAACAGGTCTTTAAGCAGATTCACTGACACCCCGTCCACCTGTCCATTTTGTTGCCGGGAGGGGTCAGTGTAGCACGCTTATATAGAATGTGAAAGGTCGCAGCCGCAGTATCTGAAGGGGTAGCTGCTCTGGTTCTGTTTACACGTCAGCCCAGCGCTCCTTATGTCTGGGTACACAGTATGGATGTGGGCAGGTCGCGAGGAGGAGCTGCTGGTGAGATTGCTCTTGGAACTGATCATGCTCAGCATTAACCGGTATAAGCGGCGGGAAGTCGAGGGCTCTGCCAGGGCCGACTGCCTGCCCCAATACCGAGGCTGTCCTTGGAGAGGGGAAATGCGGTAACAATGGGTATAGTGGGGAATTTCCGGGAGTGGTGGGCCCCCAGGGAATTAACTGTTTTATTGACAACAAATATCGTATTTTATTTTGAATTTATTCACTGTATTTCAGATACTTAATGTTCGTATTTTGTGCATGTTGTACAAATAAACTTTTGTAGTTTTGGAAAAAAAAAGACAGAATTTATTTGTGTTCGTTGTTGCACTACTGCCGGCAAATGAGTCAGAAGATTGTAATTCTTCATTGCTAACTTTATCAGGATTGTATCTGTAAGCCTAAACCAAGAATATTCCTCTTCTATTTCACACCTGCTCTTCAAAAATCGCCACACTGGACAGTCTTTAAAATGAACATTTCCTCCAGTTTTCTACTACACCGGTAGAGTCGGTTCGCTCCCATTTGTCAGTCGAGGCGCTGTTGTGTGGGTCCATTCAGTGCTTGGACAACACACTTTCAGGCTCCTCATCAGCCTACCGACGTCTCCTCCATGCAATACAGCGGTCACCAATAATCGGACTACCTTCCTCCCCTCCATGCAACATAGCACTCACTATTTATCAGCCCCATGACGGGTTGAACACTCAAGCAAATAAACACGATACAACTGCGCACTGCCATACTGGGCAGAGAGATCTCTAACGAGATTGCTATCACTGTTGCTCGGTCACTGTCCTCCACTGCGAGGGCTAACATCGCACTAAGTTCAAAAGGCGATGTTTAATTTTTGGAAATCTCGATCTCTTGCGACAAACCCTCACGACTTGTCAAAGATCCCCGGCTGAGAAACCCTGGTCTGAATTGACTCCTTAAGGTTGTAAATTTCTTATTATTATCTTGTATTATCAAATCCAAACGTACACGTTCCTGACGCCTTAGCCAATGTAAGTAGGCACTCAGCTAGATTTTCTTCTCAAAACTTTTAGCGCGTACATACAAAACTGGTTTAATTGCTGCAACATACACAAAATGCTGGAGGAATTCACCCCTCCCAGTTTCACCTTTAACTTTGTGTTTCTGCTCCCCTCACACTACCTTTTAAACCCACTCCTCACCTTTACTTCCTCCAGTCCTGCTGAAGCATCTCGGACCAGAACGTCGACTGCATTCTTTTCCATAGTTGCTTCTGGCCTGCTGAGGTCCTCCAGCATTTTGTGTGTATTGCTTGGATTTCCAGCATCTGCAGAGTTTCTCTTGTTTGTGGTTTACTTTCAGGTTCAGGTCGGAATTTAAACCACCACTGGCAGCCACCGAGAATAACTGATCAGAATGTGCAATTTGAACTCGTAGCTACGGGTTTCAGCAAAAGAAAACAAAAGTGTTTGTCTGCAATTCGTAGGCAAAAATGTCAAATAAAAGCCAAGCGAGTTTTCAGACTCTTCTGCTGACTTCTTTGCTGTTATTTTCTTCAAGGAATCCCAGCCCAGAAGCTTCAAGGATCCTTGTAATCTCCACAGACTGGAGCCACTGGATCATCATGAAATCCCTGCTCCTGGAACTGGTGGAGAGGGGTCACGATGTGACGGTGCTGAGGAGCGACAGTTCGCTAAGGATTGAGGCAACGTCCGAAAATTTCACCATGGAAACTATCCGTATTCCGGGAGGTCAGTCGCACGCTTCTTATACTGAGGAAGAGATTCATGATATTATCTTCAAACTGCTGTACGTGGAAGATGGTTTCCTCTCCAGCATCCACGCTTTCCGGACCTTATGCATCCTGTACTACATCAATATTGAAGTGACTTTTCCGTTCATTCAGGGACTGTTCGAGGATCGCGCTTTGATGGATCGGCTGAAAGCTGGAAGATTTGACGTCGTTTTGGCCGACCCTTTCCATGCAGCCGGTGCCATGCTGTCTCATGTACTTGACACACCGCTGGTGTTTTTCGGCAGGTGGACGATATCCGGGGACGTCCACTTAAACTTCGCCCCGTCGCCACTTTCCTTTGTTCCCATGTTAAATTCACGTCTGAGCGACAGAATGTCGCTTTTGGGCAGATTGAAGAACGTACTGATATATGGAATGGCTAAATTCATAAACAGCTTCTACATTAACCCAGCTGACAATCGGCTCTCTCAGCTTTACCTCAATGATGAAATTACCGTGGAAGAACTTTATCGAAAGGTTGATATCGTCTTAAAGAAGGTTGATTTTGTTTTTGAGTATCCCCGGCCGACAATGCCAAACCTGATTTACATCGGAGGTATTCAGTGCGGTCCGGGTCGACCGCTCCCTGCTGATCTGCAGCGATTCATGGACAATTCTGGCGAGGATGGCGTGGTGATCTTCTCCTTGGGAAGGTGATGGACATGCTTCCGCGAGAAGTGGCGAGTGAAATCGCAACAGGATTGGCCGGGCTTCCTCAGAGGGTATTCTGGCGGTATATTGGAGAACTACCCTCAACATTGGGAAACAACACAAAGATAATGAGTTGGCTTCCTCAAAATGACCTGCTGAGTCATCCGAAGACAAGAGCGTTCATCACTCACGGCGGGGAGAATGGGCTTTATGAGGCCATTTTCCATGGGGTTCCCGTGGTTGGTATTCCAATACTTGCTGATCAATATGATAACCTTCTGCGTCTCAAAACCCGAGGAGCCGCGGTCATGTTAGACTTGGCTCACATTAAAAGCGATGATATTTTCCATGCAGTGAAGACAGTCATCGAAAACCCTTCCTATGCAGAGAACATGAAACGATTATCCGCCTTGCACCGGGACGTTCCAGTGCGGCCAATGGAGCTGGCTGCTTTCTGGATTGAATACACAATAAGGCACCGGAGGGCTCCTCATCTTAGAGCCCCGGGTAATGATCTGCCATTCTATCAGTACCACTTACTGGATGTGTTTACCATTATTGTGATTTTCATGGGGCTTTTCCTTTATCTTGCATTTAAATTTCTAAAAGCATTATTGGTCAAAGTGTGCTCGGGGAGGAAGAGGAAACTGGACTAAATGAACGAATGAGCTGCGGTAAGAATAAGAGTTAGTTCATTATCTGCTTCCCCGTTCGCAGTGCACCAGACCTTGTTCTCTCTTGTCAACAGACAAATAAAAGATTAAGCAACAAACTCTCCGGTTCTTTTTGTCCTATTTCCAAATACATCCAAGAATCCACTTATCAATTGCAAGTTTAAATTTATTTGATTACTCACTGCTCTTTAAGTAGGCCTGAGCTTTCAGCGACCTCCGTGCCCCACCCCTCAACTTTAACACGGATACCTGCTCAGGCTGTTCAATACTAGATGGGAATACAGTGAAAATCCCTGCCCTCCTCTGGTGCTCCCACCGCTATGAATTATTCACTGCTCGGAGTGTGATAGCTGCCTTTGAGGCCGACAAGAGCGCCGGGTGGGGGATTGTGGTGCGGGGTGGGAGCTGTGGTGCGATGGAGCAGTACTACAGCGCCGGGGTTCAGAGTGGCCCTGGCTGGCACAAGCCATTCTTGGTTTGGCATTGGATATTCTATATTTTGAGAGAGTGTTCGGATCCTACGCTCACACTCATTATCCTCTGTTGGATGTATTGAAATCTGCCGTCTCGTCTTCTCGCTCTATCTATGTTCACACAGCTCTCCCCAAGACTAGGCATTTTTAAATTATAACAAGCTTAGCAAAGAATAATCCTTTTTCACAGCAGTAGAGCGGGCAGGGTTCACACCAGATGCCTGACGCTACGTTACTATCTGTAACGCATCCCTGATTATGTAATACCAGATATTACCTTTTAATTCCCTTTTAGTGTCCTTGACAAATCTGTCGAGTAAAATAGAAAATTATAAAGCAATTTAATATACTTAAAATTCTTAAAATAAATATCAATTAAAACTCCATCACTTATCTGTTACGCACCATTACCTGCCAGTGCCAGTGAACGGGGTTGCTGAATCTGTGCCGTGCTTATCGAGAACGAGGAGCCATGGCAATAAAATTCCAAACAAAAATTGAGACATATTAACTCTGAGATTCTTTTTTGTCACGAAGAGACTACTTCGAATCTGAAAATATCAGAAACATATTTTTAAAATACATCAAGTATTAGAATCTATCAGAAAATAATTCGGAAATTTGAAAGTTAAGATTGATAGATTTTCATAAAACAAACAGATATTGTAAAGGTTGGGATTGAGAATTGGAATAGGATTGCCGATTGTCCGGCCAGAAAGATGTAGAATTTCACTTGTCCAGCCTGTTTTCAGCATTTGTTTGATAAGTAATGATGAACACAGTATGCGATTAATGAACTACAGCAGACTTCATAGACCGGAGCAGCACGGCGCAGGGACTTCCAACTCACGTAGTTTGCTTCGAATACCATACTGAAATAAATCAATTTTCTTCTGCCTGTGCGTGCATGTTACTTCATTCTGTGCTTGTTTCAGAATCAGAATTAGAATCAGGTTTATTATCACCGGTATGTGTCGCGAATTTGTCAACTTAGCAGCAGCAGTACAATGCAATACATGATAATATAGAAAGAAAAAAATAATGTCCATCAATTACAGTAAGTATATACAGTATATGTATATTTAATATATTAATATAGTGCAGAAACAGAAATAATACATACAGTATTTCAAAATAAGTGACAGAGTGTTCATGGCTTCAATATCCATCTGGGAGTCGAATGGCAAAGAGGAAGAAGTTGTTGCTGAACCGCTGAGTGAGTTCCTTCAGGCTTTTCTACCTCCTTCCTCACGGTAACAATGGGAAGACGCATACCTTGGGTGGTTGAGGTCCTTAATAATGGAAGTTGCCTTTCCGAGGAACCGCTCCGTTAATATATGATCTTTGATCTTTGGTCTTGGATACTACGGAGGCTAGTACCCAAAATGGACCTGACTAATTTTAGAACTTGCTGTAGTTCTTTCAGTCCTGTGCCATTGTCAGCAACCACTCCCGGTCCTCTATACCAGACAATGATGCTGCCTGTCTTATGGCTCTCCACGCTACATCCATAAAAGTTTTTGAGGGCTCTAGGTGACAAATCGAATCTCTTCAGATTCCTAACTAAATATAACCGCTGTCCTGCCTTCTTATTACCTGCATCGATATGTTGGAATCAGGCTACATCCTCAGAGATCTTGACACCCAGGAGCTTGAAATTGCGCACCCTCGCCACTTCCGATCCCTTTATGAGGATTGGTTCGTATTCCTCGTCCTACCCTTCCTGAATCAGCTCTTTCGTCTTACTGACATTGAGTGCAAGGTTGTTGCTGCGACCCCACTCAGCCAGCTGATATATTTCGCTCCTATACGAACTCGCATCTCTATCTGAGATTCTTATCAACCATGGTATTTGTGCGATACCTAGCCACACGCTCGTGGATATAGGGAGCGTAGAGCAGTGGGTCAAGCATACATCCTGAGGTGCGCCAGTGCTGGCTGACAGCGAGGACGATATATTATTACCAATCCGCACACATTTCTGTGTTTAAATACATTTAAAACACGACTATTGTAGCGGTATGCTACACGCAGCGCTAAAATAACGACACGGAGTCAGTAAACTGCAATCAAAGATAATTTTATTCGAACTCCACAGCCTTGCTTTAAAGCCTCCCTCATCCCGCCCTCCCCGGGCGCGGATGTTCTAAGGGACACGTACTCACAAACCCCCGCAGGCTTTTTGCCTTTGTTGCGGACCTGGCCTTTGTGCCTGCGCGCTGGCTATTTGTGAGCCGGTTCGAGTGCGCTAGGAAGTGGGTCGCCACACTATCATATTTGTTTCCATCACCACATAATACAGAAGAAGCAGAAAAAATATTTAAACAATAATAATAAATAACTAGATTGCACTATACGTACACTGAATAGATTAAAATCGTGCAAAAACAGAAATAATATATATTAAGAAAGTGAGGTAGTGTTCACGGGTTCAATGTACATGTAGGAATTGGATGTCGGGGGAAGAAGCTGTTCTTGAATTGCTGAGTGTGTGCCTTTAGGCTTCTGTACCTCCTACCTGATGGTAACAGTGAGAAAAGGGCATGACCCGGGTGCTAGAGTGCTGGAGGTCATTAACAATGGACACTACCTTTCTGAGACACCGCTCCTTCAAGATGTCCTGGGCACTTTATAGGCTAGTACCCAAGACGTAGACAAGTAAATTTACGGTCCTCTGCAGCTTCTTTCGGTCCTGAGCAGTCTATCAGAATGCTGTGAATGGTACATCTATAGAAGATTTTGAGTGTATTTGTTGACATACCAAATCTCCTCAAACTCCTATTGTAGTCGCTGTAGCCCCCTCTGTACCCCCTCCCTCCGCGGACATCCCCGTGAGTGGTATAACTGGTGAAACCATTGCAATAGCCGGTACAGTATGTCCATAACAGAGCCTGTCTCCTCTCGAGCCTCCGTGCAGGTGCAGGATAAACTTTTAACAGATATCGTCATTATATCAAAAACAGCTCCACTTCCCGTGCTGTGTGGACAGACCTTTGTAAATTAAGGGCAATATTGCACTGCACGGCTGAAGGTGTGTATATATGTGTTTGTTTGTTTGTTTGTTTATTTATTTATTATATGGAGCTTCCTCAAATTAGGGTCCCATAAGTTCTAAACTTAATGAACGGGCCAGAAAAGGGAAGTTCAGAGCCCATGTTATATTGTTGGCAGCTGGATAGCAATCCTTGTGCTTGGCAAGTCCAGGGACTGTATGTCTGACACTGTAGCGGTGTGCTACACGCAGCGCTAAAATAACGACACGGAGTCGGTAAACTGCAGTCAAAGACTAAGTTTATTTCAACTTCACAGTCTTGCTTTAAAGCCTGTCTCCCCCACCGGATACCTCGAGAGGCACGTAACTGAAACCCCCTCAGGCTTTCTTCCTTTGTGCCTGCACTCTGGCTAATTGTCAGCCGGTTCGAGTGTGCTAGTAATTGGGTCGCCACATAACCCCCCCCCCCAGAATCGGCGATACACCCCCCAATGTCCACAGTCTGGGCCGGACCCTGTTTGGGAGGTCGGCCTCTGCGCCGCGGTGCCGGAAACTCGACCGGTTGTGCCAAGTCCACATGGGCCGGTTTGAGTCGGTCCACCGTGAAAACCTCCTCTCTCCCCCCAACGTCCAGCACGAACGTGGACCTGTCATTTCTGATCACCGTGAACGGCCCCTCCTAGGGCCGTTGCAGCGGTGGCCGATGCCCGCCCCTTCGTACAAACACAAACTTACAGTTCTGCAGGTCTTTGGGTACGCAGGTCGGGTTCTGCCCATGCTGCGAAGTGGTATGGAAGCCAGGGCACCGAGCCTCTCGCGTAGTCTGCCCAGGACTGCTGCGGGTTCTTCCTCTCGCCCCCTTGGGGCTGGTATGAACTCCCCAGGAACGACCAGGGGCGCGCCGTACACCAACTCGGCCGACGAAGCGTGCAGATCGACTTTGGGCGCCGTGCGGATGCCGAGTAGGACCCAGGGAAGCTCGTCCGCCCAGTTAGCTCCTCGCAGGCGGGCCATGAGAGCCGACTTCAGGTGACGGTGGAAACGCTCCACCAGTCCGTTCGACTGTGGGTGGTAGGCAGTGGTGTGGTGCAGCTGAGTCCCCAACAGGCTGGCCATCGCTGACCACAGGCTGGAGGTGAACTGGGCGCCTCTGTCGGAGGTAATGTGGGCCGGTACACCAAAGCGGGACACCCAGGTGGCGATCAGTGCCCGGGCGCAAGATTCAGAGGTGGTGTCGGTGAGCGGGACCGCCTCTGGCCATCTTGTGAACCGGTCCACAATAGTCAGGAGGTGCCGCGCCCCGCGCGACACTGGCAGGGGGCCCACGATATCCACATGAATGTGGTCGAAACGCCGGTGGGTGGGGTGGAACTGCTGCTGCGGGGCCTTGGTGTGTCGCTGCACCTTGGCCGTCTGGCAGTGCATGCACGTTTTGGCCCATTCACTGACCTGCTTGCGGAGTCCATGCCAGACGAACCTGCTGGAGACCATCCGGACGGTAGTGCAGATGGAGGGGTGCGCCAAGTTATGAATGGAGTCGAAAACACGTCGTCGCCAAGGTGCCGGGACGACGGGACGGGGCTGGCCGGTGGCGATGTCACAGAGTAGGGTCCTCTCACCTGGGCCTACGGGGAGGTCCTGGAGCTGCAAACCGGAGACTGCGGTCCTGTAACTCGGGATCTCCTCATCTGCCAGCTGTGCCTCTGCCAGCGCCTCAAAGTCTACCCCTTGGGAAAGGGCGTGAATGTTAGGGCGAGAGAGCGCATCCGCCACGACATTGTCCTTACCCGAGACGTGCCGGACGTCCGTCGTGTATTCAGAGATGTAGGACAGATGGCGCTGCTGGCGGGACGACCAGGGATCGGACACCTTCGTGAAAGTAAAGGTAAGCGGTTTGTGGTCCGTGAACGCAGTGAAGGGCCTACCTTCTAAGAAGTACCTGAAATGCCGGATTGCCAGGTATAGCGCCAATAGCTCCCGGTCGAAAGCACTGTATTTGAGCTTGGGTGGTCGCAGGTGTTTGCTGAAAAACGCCAGGGGTTGCCAGCGGCCCGCGATGAGCTGCTCCAGTACCCCACCGACTGCCGTATTAGATGCGTCCACTGTGAGGGCGGTAGGGACGTCCATTCTGGGGTGCACTACCATCGCGGCGTTCACCAAGGCATCCTTCGTTTGAATGAAAGCGGCGGCGGACACCTCGTCCCAGGTAATGTCCTTGTCCGGACCGGACAGCAAGGCGAACAGGGGGCGCAATATCCGGGCAGCTGAAGGGAGGAAGCGGTGGTAGAAATTGACCATACCTACGAATTCCTGAAGGCCTTTGATCGTGTTGGGTCGGGGGAAATGGCGGACCGCATCTACCTTAGCGGGCAGAGGGGTTGCCCCATCTGTGGTAATCCTGTGGCCCAGGAAGTCAATGGTGTCGAGCCCGAACTGGCATTTGGCCGGGTTGATTGTTAGACCGTAGTCACTCAGCCGGGCATAGAGTTGTCGGAGGTGGGACAGATGCTCCTGACGACTGCTGCTGGCTATGAGGATGTCGTCCAAATAGATGAAAGCGAAGTCCAGGTCGCGTCCCACCGCGTCCATTAACCGCTGGAACGTCTGTGCGGCATTCTTCAGGCCGAACGGCATGCGGAGGAACTCAAAAAGACCGAACGGGGCGATGAGAGCCGTTTTGGGGACGTCGTCCGGATGCATCAGGATTTGATGGTATCCGCGGATGAGGTCTACCTTGGAGAAGATCCGTGCGACGTGCAGGTTTGCTGCAAAGTCCTGAATGTGCGGCACAGGGTAGCGGTCCGGTGTTGTAGCCTCGTTCAGCCTGCGGTAGTCGCCGCACGGTCTCCAGCCCCCTGTCGCTTTGGGCACCATGTGCAGGGGGGAGGCCCATGGGCTGTCGGACCGCCGAATGATCCCCAATTCCTCCATCCTCTTGAACTCCTCCTTCGCCAGTCGGAGCTTGTCCGGGGGAAGCCGCCGAGCGCGGGCATGGAGGGGTGGTCCCTGGGTCAGGATGTGGTGCTGTACGCCGTGTCGGGGCATGGCTGCCGCGAACTGCGGTGCCAGAACCGATGGGAAATCCGCCAGGACCCTGGTGAAGTCGTTGTCGGACAGCGTGATGGAGCCGAGGTGAGGGGCTGGCAACTGGGCTGCACCCAGGGAGAACGTCTGAAAGGTCTCGGCGTGGATCAGCCTCTGCCTCGGCAGGTCGACCAGCAGGCTGTGAGACCGCAAAAAATCCGCACCCAGAAGCGGTTGGGCTACGTCAGCCAGTGTGAAGTCCCACGTAAACTGGCTGGAGCCGAACTGTAGCCGCACCATACGGGTGCCATAAGTCCTTATTGTGCTGCCGTTCGCGGCCTGCAGGGGGGGACCCGGCGCCCTGCTGCGGGTGTCGTAACTCATCGGAGGTAAGACGCTGATCTCGGCACCGGTGTCGACCAAAAACCGGCGTCCCGACCTGCTGTCCCACACATACAGGAGGCTATCCCGATGGCCAGCCGTCGTAGCCATCAGCGACGGCTGGCCCTGGCGTTTCCCGGGAACTGGCAGGGCGGGCGACAAAGGCGGGCTTCTGCGCCCCACCGCTGGTGGTAGAAACACCATTGCCCATTGGGCTCCACACCCTGGCCTCTGGGTTTAGCGGGCTCTGCGGCCGGGCCTGGACTGGTTTGCTGCTGGGAGCGTGGCCGGGTGATCTGTGTGACGGACGCCCCACTCCCCTTCTTGGCGTTCCACAGCAAGTCCGCCCGGGCTGCCACCTTCCGGGGGTCGCTGAAATCCGCGTCGGACAGCAGCAGGCGTATGTCCTCGGGCAACTGCTCCAGGAATGCCTGCTCAAACATGAGGCAGGGTGTGTGTCCGTCGGCCAGAGACAACATTTCATTCATTAAAGCTGATGGAGGCCTGTCTCCCAAAGCCATCCAGGTGCAGTAAACGGGCAGCTCGCTCGCGGCGGGAGAGCCCGAAAGTCCCTATGAGCAGGGCTTTGAATTCTGTGTACTTGCCGTCCGCCGGGGGAGACTGTACGAACTCCGCGACCTGGGCCGCCGTGTCCTGGTCGAGGGAGCTCACCACGTAGTAGTAACGTGTGTCCTCTGAGGTTATCTGCCGAACGTGGAATTGGGCTTCTGCTTGCTGAAACCAAAGGTGAGGTTGTAGCGTCCAGAAGCTTGGCAGCTTCAAGGAAACCGCATTAACAGATGCGGCGTCGGTCATCTCCGGTCCAAAAACGTTTGGACCGTCGGGGCCACCAATTGTAGCAGTGTGCTACACGCAGCGCTAAAATAACGACACGGAGTCGGTAAACTGCAGTCAAAGACTAAGTTTATTTCAACTTCACGGTCTTGCTTTAAAGCCTGTCTCCCCCACTGGACAGGTGCCAATCTCTACATGCAAATTCTGCAATACTTGATTCACAACAGCCAAGGAAAGAAGGAGCTCCATTGCACGGCCTATTACACAAACCGACCCGCACTTTGATCACGCTGCACACCCTTGTTTGAACGATATAGAAAAGCTGAACGCAACACCATCTGTGTATTTTAGTCCCGAGGGATTAGGGGTCTTGGTAAACGTAGTGGAAGATCGGGACGAAAAATTACGACTGGGGGACTCCTCAATGCCTCATTTGATAGTGGCCGTAAAACCACCAGCAAAACCTAAAGATATCGGGACGATGATAAAACAAAAGGTAAAAGAAACTCATGCAGTGTGTACTATAACTCTGCCCGAATTGGGGCACGAAGTGCGAAAAGAATTCTTGAACGAAAAGGAGGGGACACCTTCTTCCAGCCCGACACCTGGGAAACAACCTTTGAAAAGGAGCACACACCAGCGGAAGACCCTCTACTTCTCCCTAGGGCCATGAATCCAACATAAAAATCATATCGGGACGGTCCAAACTGCTCCGGAGCACAAAATTACTCTGAAAAAAGAATGTATTTAACAGTACCGTATGGCTACTGAAGCCGAAGAAGGTATCGCTCTGGTAATTGACTCATTATTGTAGCAAGGGGTGCTGGCGAAGACATAAAGCCCGTGTAAAACCACTATATTATCGCTCACAAAAGCGGAACGGATAAATGAGTGCCGTTTTGCCCAGAACCTAAATGTCATTAAAGAGATAGTCATCCCTTTCGCTCCGCTGGTGCCGGACGCTGACATTATGCTTACTTCTATACCTGCGGAAGCTGGTACCTTTACTGTAATCGATTTGCGCACAACATTCTTCTCCACACCTTTGCACAAGAATAGCCAGTATTTGTTTGCCTTTATTTATAAGAATCAGCAATATACGCGGACACGTCTGCCTCAGGGGTACACCGAAAGCCCCGCAGTTTATGATTTGGACGAATGTCAGCCGTCCTACTATTCCACGCTGATTCAGTATGCGGACGACATCCTGATAAATTCTCCTACAGGGCCACAATGAATGACAGATTCTTTATCACGCCGTGAACATTTGGCGATAAAACGGCACTGTGTGTCTATGGAGAAAATACACTTTTGCCAAGAGACTGTCCAATAAATTGAATTCCAGCTCTGTAAAGGTTGGCGAAGTTTGGGAAGGGATCGAATAAAAGCAATAAAGCAGGTCCCAGCCCCCAAAACGAAAAGGGACATTCATTCTTTTCTGGGCATGGTAGGTTGTTCTGAGCCATTACCGGCTATTGTTAAAGGGGCGCCGGCCTGTTTGTGTGTCCTAGTTGCCACCACTGTAATGGTAGAACAGTCTATTCCTATTGTATTGGATCACCCGTTTGCTGTGATAATATGCCATGCGGTAATGCTACTGTGGAATTCAGCTGCTACCCAGCATTTTACCACGGCCAGAAGGACAGGTTATGAGGAGATTCTTCTCTCTCGATCCAACTTTACGTACGAGAGATCTCCGGCTATTAATCCAGTTACTCTTGTTCCATTATCATCTGCACAACAGCCTGAGGGTGACCACGACTGTTTGGCCGCCGTGGAAGCCGCTACTACTTCCCAGTTCGGCGGGATAAAAAACGATTAAACACGCTTTCCTAGCACTGAACTTTTTAGAACACATAGAGCTGCCACAGTCTTTAGCAATCATTAAGTGCGAGGCACACACCTCAGCCGAGGATGTGGTCTCCAAGGGATATCGTTTGCAGATGTAGTAACAAAACATAGGTGGTGCTTCGGCAGCAACCGGTGCTACAAGCCCCTCGGGTTGAATCGGGAGGGAAGGAGCTCCTTGTGTGTATTCATGTCCAGCAGTTGCAGAAAACCCAAAATCTTGCATCACAGCAGGAGAAATGTACCCGGAGCTGATCAGTGTGAGGTGCTACATTTTGGTAGGATTGATCAAAATAGGACATACATGGTAAATGGTAGGGCATTGAGGAATGCAGTAGAACAGAATGATCTAGCAATAACGGTGCATAGTTCCCTGAACGTGGAATCTCATGTGGATTGGGTTGTGAAGAAAGCTTTTGGTATGCTGGCCATTATAAATCAGAGCATTGAGTATAGGAGTTGGGATGTAGTGTTAAAATTTTACAAGGCATTGGTGAGGCCAAATTTGGAGTATTGAGTACAGTTCTGTTCACCGAATTATAGGAAAGATGTCAACAAAATAGAGTACAGAGGAGATTTACTAGAATGTTACCTGGGTTTCAGCACCCCAGTTACAGAGAAAGGTTGAACAAGTTAGGTCTTTATTCTTTGGAGCGTAGAAAGTTGAGGGGGGACATGATAGAGGTATTTAAAATTATGGGGATAGATAGAGTTGTCGTGGACAGGCTTTTTCCATTGAGAGTAGGGGAAATTCAAACAAGAGGTCATGAGTTGAGAGTTAAGGGGTAAAAGTTTAGGGATAACATGAGAGGGAACTTCTTTACTCAGAGAGTGGTAGCTGTGTGGAACGAGCTTCCGGTAGAAGTGGTAGAGGCAGGTTCGATATTGTCATTTAAAGTAAAATTGGATAGGTATATGGACAGGAAAGGAATTGAGGGTTATGGGCTGAGTGCAGGTAGGTGGGACTAGGTGAGAGAAGCGTTCGGCACGGACTAGAAGGGCCGAGATGGCCTGTTTCCGTGCTGCAATTGTTATGTGGTTATAATTTAGATGCCACCAGGATACCAGGTTTTGGTACCACCCAGACGGTTGAGAAGTGTGCCCGCGTAGTTTATTATTGCCCCTCGCCTGCCTGGCACATGACCAGGCTCACATGGGCAAAGGAGGGATGCAGCACGCCATCACTTAACAATGGTATTCATCAGGGATAACAGTATCTATCGAGAAGGTAGCAGGGACTTGTGGGTTTGCCAGTAAAAGAATAGAGGAAAGACGCCCGCTAGATTTGATCAGCTGCCCCAGCCTGAAATGCCTTTTGAAAACCTGCAAATTGACTTTGTACAAATGCCTATTGAAAGGTGGTTTATGTTTATATTGGTAATTGTACAGTACACATGCTTTCCAGATGGGTGGAGGCCTATACAACTAGGAGGGATGAACTGTGGTGAACATATTGTTGAAAGAAGTTATACCCAGCTTTGGAATTCACACGGATAAATAGCGAAAGGGGAACCAACTTTAAAGATACATTCGTGCAGGGACCGAAGGAAGCCTTGCGGTTCCAGTGGAAGTTGCACATCTCTTGCCAGCTGCAGTCCTCAGGTATGGTGGTATGGTAGGAAGAGTAAGTGAGGAAATAAAAGCGGCTTTGACAAAAGTTTGCATGCAAAGCCGCCGCAAACGGCCAGAGTAATGTACACTCTGCGAAATCAGAAGATTAGAAATATAGGACTTACCCCTCACGAAAATTCGATGTAGCAACCGATGACAACAGGGACTAAGACTTCCACGACCCCAGAAAAGTCAGCGCTAATATGGAATGATGAGAAGACACTGAAACATGCACAAGCGTTGTGTCAGGAAGCAGGAACATTATATGACAGGGTCCGGCAAGCCCAGGCGCCTTTAACTGAAGATAACGTGCATCCGTTTAAGATAAAATATATGTGCGATCAATTAATAAAGGCTCTATCTCTCTCAAGTAGAAAGGCCCCTACGTAGTGCTGCTAACGACCTATACAGCTGCTACGGTGAAGGAGAAATCTGATTGGAAACATGCCTCCGGGTGCAAGTTGCATTGCATGAAGAAGAACTAAACGCTGAAAAAGTAGCGCCTTCCCCAAGAGCAAGGAACGGCGTTGAGAACTAACGACAGAGTGTTATGAAGAGCCTTAAAAGAATCTAACCTGTAGCTCATGTTATATATATTTAATGACTGTAATTATTAGCAAAACATATACTCGATAAAGGACAGACAAGTAGAAATTTTGAGCATGCCATGGAAGGACAGGGTCACCCAGACTTATACAATACATGGTGGTAGTTTGCTAATTATGGGGCCTACCGCACAAATTTGACAAACATTTACGCTTGTATGGCAGTTCCCCATTCCGCGCAGCGTCGGGAATCTCGTAAACTTCTGCCGGCTGGAAGAGAATCCTCGTTATATTTATTGGTAGGATTTCAGGCCTATACTATTTCAGGCTGCGAGTCTGCTCGAAATTGTCTCGGCTTCGTAAAGTAGCAGGTCTTCAATAGTCTTAAGTTATGGGAAAGTAACACCACTAACTTTACAGCACTGTACTCCCCCTATTGTCTCCAGGCTCGTGCCTTCCACAGTATCTTCAACACTGCGACTAAGGGTGGTGTATGTAAAAACCGCGTGGTTTCTGTTCAGGACCAGAGGCTAGGTTAGGTTTTCCTTGTGTGATACCTTCTTCGCACCCCTAGTGCAGTGGCCCATTTAACCCGACAATGTGACCAGCAGAAAGTAATGGATTGGTAAAAACTGAACCAACGTTACTGTTCACCGCCTCTATAATGTATAGACAGCAATGGGAATATATGGGGTGTGGGGGCAGGCTGTATTTATGGGTCTACGGCGTATTGGTTGCTCCTTCGGAAAAAAATGGACTGGGTGCTGCCATTTGGGAAAATTGTCTACCTCTGTTACAACTATAGATCAGCCACTCAATGTTTCTTATGCAGACCGGCTACACTCACGAAGTAGTTGAGGTCTTCGGATTGCTGCGGGGAATAAGATTTCCGCAGGATTACTCGCCTGGTGGGGTACAATAAATAATAACCATATAACGGACAATACGTTTAGAACTAGAACAGTTGGCCAATGAGTCTGCAGAGGGATTCGCCACCCTTAACCAGGAAATGCAAAATCTTCGGCTGGTGACCTTGCTGAATAGAATGGACCTAGGCTATATTTTAACCAGGGAAGGAGGGCTCTGTGCATTAATAGGAAAAGAGTGTTGCCCCCTACATACCCGATGCTTCAGAAAATATGACCCATGTGTTAGGACATATGAGCTAGCTGCGAGATGAAATAGATAGACTGAGCTGTCAAGCCCCTCCAGAAGGCTGGGGTTTGTTTAGGTGGGTTAAGTTACTGTGACGAGAATGAATATTTTCCTGGTTGCAGCTTGACCATTCCGGAGCAGCTGGGGCAGCGAGTCGAGAATAAAAATGGATTATAAATTCAGTGCCAGGAATTCAATAAACAAAATACTAACCCGCTGAAACCAGGACGGAGGACGTGTCTGTGGGTAAATATTGATTCCTGATAACTGAGAACAGAGAGGATTGTTAGACTCGCATTTGGAGGTAAATGCTGAGTCTCGATAACAGGGAACACATGACTGTTAGACGCGCTGAGACAGAAATGACATGTCTTTTAAACGATTGCTCCTGTACGAACTGTTGGACGCTATACAGTACAAAGTTATGTGAACTTGTTTGTCTTGATGTATAAATATGAACTTTGCAATACTTAAAAATCAGAGCTCTCGTTGCGGTGGAAAATGCTGCACACTCTCCATGTTAAAAAACTCTTAAAAAGAACGTTGAAGTGGCTCTGGTGTGCTAAGTTAGTATTTCCACGGCAGTCAGTCGGATTACTTCAAGTGAGTCTATTTTAGAGCAAGAAGTATTGGGAACAATGTTAAAGAATACACTGCATTGGTCAATACATGGAACTACAACATTGTGGCTATTATGCTGACTTGGCTGTCAAATGAGCAGTAATGGTTACTGGTTATTCCACATTGTAGATGTTTCTGCTCTTTACTCTTTCTGGAGGGAGGCAGGCAAAAGAAAGGGAATTACAGGTCAATTGGCCTAACCTCAGTGGTCAGGGAAGTTCTTAGCCCCTGGTCCTGAACTACGCGGTTTTTATATGCACCATCCTTAGCACAGTGGTAAAACGAAACTGGAGACAATAGGGGGAGTACAGTGCTGTAAAGTTAGTAGTGCTACTTCCCCATAACTTAAGGCTATTGGAGACCTGCTACTTTGCGAAGTCGACACAATTTCGAGCAGACTCGCAGCCTGAAATAGTATAGGCCTGAAATCCTACCAATAAATATAACGAGGATTCTCTTCCAGCCGGCAGAGGTTTAAGATATTCTCTACTTAGCGCGGAATGGGGAACAGCCATACAAACGTAACTGTTTGTCAAATTTGTGTGGTAGGCCCCATAATTAGCAAACTGCCACCATTTATTGTACAAGTGTAGATGATTCTGTCCTTCCATGGCATGCTCAAGATTTCTTCTTGTCGATCCTTTATCGAGTATATATATTGCGAATAATCACAGTCACTAAACTGTGAGCTGGAAGTTACATTTTTTCAGCCTCTTCATAATACTCTGTTGTTAGTTCTCAACGCCGTTCCTTGCTCTCGGGGAAGGCGCTACTTTTTCCAGCGTTTAGTTCTTCTTCCTGCAATGCAACTTGCACCCGGAGGCATGTTTCCAATCAGATTTCTCCTTCACCGTAGCAGCTGTATAGGTCGTTAGCAGCACTACGTAGGGGCCTTTCTACTTGAGAGAGATAGAGCCTTTATTAATTGATCGCACATATATTTTATCATAAACGGATGCACGTTACCTTCAGTTAAAGGCGCCTGAGCTTGCCGGATACTCTCGTGCAATGCTCCTGCCTCCTGGCACAACGCGTGTGCATATTTCAGCGTCTTCTCATCATTCCATATTAGCACTGACTTTTCTGGGGTCGTGGTAGTCTTAGTTCCTGTTGTCATAGGTCGCCACATCGATTTTTCATGAGGGTTAAGTCCTGTATTTCTAATCTTCTGATTTCGCAGAGTGTACATTACTAAGGGCAATGCCTCTGGCCATCCGTGGCGGCTTTGCAGACAAGCTTTTGTCAGAGGCGCTTTTATTTCCCCGTTTACTCTTCCTACTAAACCACTATATCTGAGGACTGGGGCTGGCAAGGATATGGAATTTCCACTGAAACCCCAGGGCTTCCTTCAGTCCCTGCACTAATGTATCTATAAAATTGGTTCCCCTTTCCCTATTTATCCCAATGTGAATTCCAAAGCTGGGTATAACTTCTTTCATCAATATGTTCACCACAGTTCATCCCTCCTAGTTGTATAGGCCTCCACCCATCTGGAAAACATGTGTACTGTACAATTACCAATGTATACATAAACCACCTTTCAACAGGCATATGGACAAAGTCAATTTGCAGGATTTCAAAAGGCATTTCAGGCTGGGGCAGCTGATCAAATCTAGCGGGCGTCTTTCCTCTATTGTTTTACTGGCAAACTCAACAAGTCCCCGCTACCTTGTCGATAGATACTGTTATCCCTGGGGCATACCATTGTTGCGGGATGGCATGCTGACCCCCCCCCCCCCCCCCGTGCCCATGTGAGCCTGGTCATGTGCCAGGCAGGCGACGGTAAACATTAACTACTCGGGCACACTATTCGGCGGTCTGGGTGATACCATAATCTGGTATCCTGGTAGCATGTAGCATCTAGATTTGCTCCGGGTACATTTCTCTTGCTGTGATACAAGATTTTGGGTTTCCTGCAACTGCTGGACATGAATACACACAAGGAGCTCCTTCCCTCCCGATTCAACCCGAGGGGCTTGTAGCACCGGTTGTTGCTGAAGCGCCACCTATGTTTTGTTACGATGTCTGCAAACCGATTTCCCTGGCAGACCACATCCTCGGCTGAGGTGTGTGCCTCGCACTTAACTATTGCTAAAGACTGTGGCAGCTCTATGGCTTCTAAAAAGTTCAGTACTAGGAAGGCGCGTTTAATCGCCTTTTTATCCCGCCGAACTGGGAAGTAGTAGCGGCTTTCACCGCGGGCAAACTGTCATGGTCACCCTCATCCTGTTCTTCAGGTGATAATGGATCAAAAGTAGCTGGATTAATAGCCGGAGATCTCTCGTACGTATAGTGGGATCGAGAGATAAGAATCTCCTCGTAGCCTGTCCTTCTGGCCGTGGTAAAATGTTGGGTAGCAGCTGAATTCCACAGTAGCATTACCGCATGGGATATTATCATGGTACACGGGTGATCCAATACAACAGTACAGCGGTGGCAACTAGGACACACAAAAAGGCAGGCGTTCCTTTAACAATAGCCGGCAATGGCGCAGAATAATAAACTACTGGTCTCTTTCCTCCCCCGTGCTCTTGACTTAGGATGCGCGTGGCAAAACTTCGCAATTCATTCACATATAGTTGAAAGGGCTTGCTATCGCTAGGTAACCTAAAGCTTGTTTTAGGTTATGGAAGGCTTTCTCCCTTTCGGGTGTCATTCCATGATGCGGGCCTCCGTTTGCAACGAGGCAGAACACAATAGTGCATCCTCTCCAGGTATTCGGGAATCTCCCGTCGACAGTAACCTACCATGCCCAGAAAAGAATGAATGTCCCTTTTCGTTTTGTGGATTCGGACCTACTTTATTACTTATATTCGATCCCTTCCCAAACTTCGCCAACCTTTACTGAGCTGGTATTCAATTTATTGGACAGTCTCTTGGCAAAACTGTATTTTCTATTTGCTGTTTTATCGCTAAATGTTCACGGCGTGATAAAGAATCTGTCATACATTGTGGCCCTGTAGCAGAAGCTAACAGGATGTCTCACAGCATTAGTTTCTTTTACCTTTCGTTTTATCATCGTCCCGATATTTTTAGGTTTTGCGGTCACTATCAAATGAGTCATTGAGGAGTCCCCCAGTCTAAATATTTCGTCCCGATCTTCCACTACGTTTACCAGGACCCCTAATCCCTCGGGACTAACATACACAGACGGTGTTGCGTTCAGTTTTTCTATGTCGTTCAAACAAGGGTGTGCACGGTGATCAAAGTGCGAGTCGGTCTGTGTAATAGGCCGTGCAATGGAGCTCCTTTTCTTGGCTGCTGTTGTCACAAGGGGACGTGGAGACTGGACCCAAATGCGGGAAGTCGAGGGCTCTGCCAGGGCCGACTGCCTGCCCCAATACCGAGGCTGCTCTTGGAGCGGGAAAATGCGATAACAATGGGTATAGTGGGGAATTTCCGGGAGCGCTGGGCCCCCAGGGAATTAACTGTTTTTTTTTACAATTATCGTATTTTATTTTGAATTTATTCACTGTCTTGCAGATACTCAATGTTTGTGTTTTGTGTATTTGTTGTATAAATAATCTTCTGTAGTTTTGTAAAAAAAGGGCAGAATTTATTTGTGTCCGTTGTTGCACTACTGCCGGGAAATGAGTCAGAAGATTGTAATTCTTCATTGCTAACTTTATAAGAATCGTATCTGTAGGCCTAAACCCAGAATATTCCTCTTCCATTTCACACCTACTCTTCAAAAATCGCCAAACTAGACAGTCTTTAAAATGAACATTTCCTCCAGTTTTCTACTGCACCGGTAGAGTCGGTTCGCTCCCATTTGTCAGTCGAGGCGTGTAAGAAGAAGTTTGGGGGAGGGATTCCGGGAGGGAGAGGCTGATGTCAGAGCCCAAGTTGTGCGGGTCCATTCAGTGCTTGGACAACTAACTTTCAGGCTCCTCATCAGCCTACCATCCTCTCCTCCGTGCAATACAGCGGTCACCAATAATCGGACTACCTTCCTCCCCTCCATGCAACATAGCATTCACTATTTATCAATTATCAGTCCTATCACGGGTTGAAAACTGAGAATATATTCAAGCAACTAAACACGGTCCAACTGCGCACTGCCATACTGGGCAGAGAGACTTCTACCGAGATTGCTATCGCTGTTGCTCGGTCACTGTCCTCCACTGCGAGGGCTAACATCGCACGTCGCGCGAAGTTCAAAAGGCGATGTTTAAATTTTGTAATCTCGATCTTTCACAACAACCCCTCGCGACTTGTCAAAGATCCCCGGTTGAGAAACCCTGGTCTAAATTGACTCCCTAATGATGTAAATTTCTTAGGAACTGTCTTGTCAAATCCAAATGAACACGTTCCCGACGCCTTAGCAAATAAAGAACAGTTTTTTATTCCAATGTAAGTAGCAACTCAGCCAGAATTTCTTTTCAACACTTTTTGCGCATAAATACAAAAATGGTTTAATTGCTGCAACGCACACAAAACGCTGGAGGAATTCACCCCTCCCAGTTTCACCTTTAACCTTGTGTTTCTGCTTCCCTCACACTACCTTTTAAATCCACTCCTCACCTTTACTTCCTCCAGTTCTGCTGAAGCATCTCGGACCAGAACGTCGACTGCATTCTTTTCCATAGTTGCTTCTGGCCTGCTGAGTTCCTCCAGCATTTTGTGTTTGTTGCTTGGATTTCCAGCGACTGCAGATTTTCTATTGTTTGCGGTTTACTTTCAGGTTCAGGTCGGAATTTAAAACACCACTGGCAGCCACCGAGAATAAGTGATCAGAAAGTGTAATTTGAACTCTTAATTATGGGTTTCAGCAAAACAAAAGTGTTTGTCTGCAATTCGTAGGCAAAAATGTCAAATAAAAGCCGAGCGAGTTTTCAGACCCTTCTGCTGACGTCTCTGCTATTATTTTCTTCAAGGATTCCCAACCCAGAAGCTGCAAGAATCCTTGTAGTCTCCACAGACTGGAGCCACTGGATCATCATGAAATCCCTGCTCCTGGAACTGGTGGAGAGGGGTCACGATGTGACGGTGCTGAGGAGCGACAGTTCGCTAAGGATTGATGCAACATTCGAAAATTTCACCATGGAAACTATCCGTATTCCGGGAGGTCAGCCGCACGCTTCTTATACTGAGGAAGAGATTCATGATATTATCTTCAAACTGCTGTACGTGGAAGATGGTTTCCTCTCCAGCATCCACGCTTTCCGGACCTTATGCATCCTGTACTACATCAATATTGAAGTGACTTTTCCGTTCATTCAGGGACTGTTCGAGGATCGCGCTTTGATGGATCGGCTGAAAGCTGGAAGATTTGACGTCGTTTTGGCCGACCCTTTCCATGCAGCCGGTGCCATGCTGTCTCATGTACTTGACACACCGCTGGTGTTTTTCGGCAGGTGGACGATATCCAGGGACTTCCACTTAAACTTCGCCCCGTCGCCACTTTCCTTTGTTCCCATGTTAAATTCACGTCTGAGCGACAAAATGTCGCTTTTGGGCAGATTGAAGAACGTACTGATATATGGAATGGCTAAATTCATAAACAGCTTCTACATTTACCCAGCTTACAATCGGCTCTCTCAGCTTTACCTCAGTGGAGACATTACCGTGGAAGAACTTTATCGAAAGGTTGATATCGTCTTAATGAAGGTTGATTTTGTTTTTGAGTATCCCCGGCCGACCATGCCAAACCTGATTTACATCGGAGGTATCCAGTGCGGTCCGGGTCGACCGCTCCCTGCTGATCTGCAGCGATTCATGGACAATTCTGGCGAGGATGGCGTGGTGATCTTCTCCTTGGGAAGTGTGGTGGACATGCTTCCGCAAGAAGTGGCGAGTGAAATCGCAACAGGACTGGCCGGGCTTCCTCAGAGCGTGATCTGGCGGTATATTGGAGAACTACCCTCAACATTGGGGAAAAAACACAAAGATAATGAGTTGGCTTCCTCAAAATGACCTGCTGAGTCATCCGAAAACAAAAGCATTCATCACTCACGGCCGTGAGAATGGGCTTTATGAGGCCATTTTCCATGGGGTTCCCGTGGTTGGTATTCCAATACTTGCTGATCAATATGATAACCTTCTGCGTCTCAAAACCCGAGCAGCAGCGGTCATGTTAGAATTGGCTCACATTAAAAGCGATGATATTTTCCATGCAGTGAAGACAGTCATCGAAAACCCTTCCTATGCAGAGAACATGAAACGATTATCCGCCTTGCACCGGGATGTTCCAGTGCGGCCAATGGAGCTGGCTGCTTTCTGGATTGAATACACAATAAGGCACCGGGGGCTCCTCATCTTAGAGCCGCGGGTAATGATCTGCCATTCTATCAGTACCACTTACTGGATGTGTTTACCATTATTGTGGTTTTCATGGGGCTTTTCCTTTATCTTGTATTTAAATTACTTAAAGCATTATTGGTCAAAGTGTGCTCGGGGAGGAAGAGGAAACTGGACTAAATGAACGAATGAGCTGCGGTAAGAATAAGAGTTAGTTCATTATCTGCTTCCCCGTTCGCAGTGCACCAGACTTTGTTCTCTCTTGTCAACAGACAAATAAAAGATTAAGCAACAAACTCTCCGGTTCTTTTTGTCCTATTTCCAAATACATCCAATAATCCACTTATCAATTGCAAGTTTGAATTTATTTGATTACTCACTGCTCTTTAAGTAGGCCTGAGCTTTCAGCGACCTCCGTGCCCCACCCCTCAACTTTAACACGGATACCTGCTCAGGCTGTTCAATACTAGATGGGAATACAGTGAAAATCCCTGCCCTCCTCTGGTGCTCCCACCGCTATGAATTATTCACTGCTCGGAGTGTGATAGCTGCCTTTGAGGCCGACAAGAGCGCCGGGTGGGGGATTGTGGTGCGGGGTGGGAGCTGTGGTGCGATGGAGCAGTGCTACAGCGCCGGGGTTCAGAGTGGCCCTGGCTGGCACAAGCCATTCTTGGTTTGGCATTGGATAATCTATATTTTGAGAGAGTGTTCGGATCCTACGCTCACACTCATTATCCTCTGTTGGATGTATTGAAATCTGCCGTCTCGTCTTCTCGCTCTATCTATGTTCACACAGCTCTCCCCAAGACTAGGCATTTTTAAATTATAACAAGCTTAGCAAAGAATAATCCTTTTTCACAGCAGTAGAGCGGGCAGGGTTCACACCAGATGCCTGATGCTACGTTACTATCTGTAACGCATCCCTGATTAAGTAATACCAGATATTACCTTTTAATTTCCTTTTACATTGACAAATCTGTCGAGTAAAATAGAAAATTATAAAGCAATTTAATATACTTAAAATTCTTAAAATAAATATCAATTAAAACTCCATCACTTATCTGTTACGCACCATTACCTGCCTGTGCCAGTGAACGGGGTTGCTGAATCTGTGCCGTGCGTATCGAGAACGAGGAGCCATGGCAATAAAATTCCAAACAAAAATTGAGACATATTAACTCTGAGATTTTTTTTTGTCACGAAGAGACTACTTCGAATCTGAAAATATCAGAAACATATTTTTAAAATACATCAAGTATTAGAATCTATCAGAAAATAATTCGGAAATTTGAAAGTTAAGATGGATAGATTTTCATGAAACAAACAGATATTGTAAAGGTTGGGATTGAGAATTGGAATAGGATTGCCGATTGTCCGGCCAGAAAGATGTAGAATTTCACTTGTCCAGCCTGTTTTCAGCATTTGTTTGATAAGTAATGATGTACACAGTATGCGATTAATGAACTACAGCAGACTTCATAGACCGGAGCAGCACGGCGCAGGGACTTCAGCTCACGTAGTTTGCTTCGAATACCATACTGAAATAAATCAATTTTCTTCTGCCTGTACGTGCATGTTACTTCATTCTGTGCTTGTTTCAGAATCAGAATTAGAATCAGGTTTATTATCACCGGCAAAGGGACAGAATTTATTCCTGAACACCTGAGTGTGTCCCTTCAGGTTTTTGTACCTCCTTCCACACGGTAACAATGGGAAGACGCATACCTTGGGTGGTGGAGGTCCTTACTAATGGAAGATGCCTTGGATACTATGGAGGCTTCTACCCAAGATGGAACTGACTAATTTTACAGCTTTCTATAGGTCTTGCAGCCCTGTGCAATTGTCAGCAACCCCTCCCCCTCCCCTATACCAGGCCCCTATGTGCAGCCTGTCGTATGCCTCTCCACGGTACATCCATAAAAGCTTTCGAGGGCTTTAGGTGACAAACCGAATCTCTTCAAATTCCTAATTAGATATAAACGTTGTCCTGCCTTCTTACTACCTGCTTCGATATATTGGAATCAGGCTACATCCTCAGAGATCTTGACACTCAGGAGCTTGAAATTGCGCACCCTCGCCACTTCTGATCCCTCTATCAGGATTGGTTTGTATTCCTCGTCTTACCGTTCCTGAACCAGCTCTTTTGTCTTACTGACATTGAGTGCAAGGTTGTTGCTGCGACCCCACTCAGCCAGCTGATATATTTCGCTCCTATACGAACTCGCATCTCTATCTGAGATTCTATCAACCATGGTATTTGAGCTATACCTAGCCACGCGCTCGTGGATACAGAGGGAGTAGAGCAGTGGGATAAGCATACGCTCCTGATGTGCGCCAGTGTTGGTTAACAGCAAGAAGGTGATATTATCACCATTCCGCACACATTTCTGTGTTTAAATACTTTTAAACACGAGTATCATATTTGCTTCCATCGTTCCCATTCCACCCACGGCAGCGTGTTCCAGGTACCTACCGCTCTCTGTGTAAATCTCCTTTAAACAGTCTCCCTTCTCCTTAACTGCGGCAACACGTTTGTCTCAATTATTTTGCTAACTCAAACTATCAGTTTAGAGAGCATGTTTGCAAACCTGTTCTTCATCCATTCCCAAACCTCTGCATCTTTACCATTATTACGTGACCGGAATTAATCTTTATTCTCCAAGAATGGCCAATGCAAAGTTTTTTAAAGACATGACTCTTACTCAATGGCCCTACAAACCAGATGCCTTCTTTACCACTGTATCTACGTGTGTGGCCAATTTCGTGGGATATGGCCTAATACCTAGGATCCCTCTGTATATCGGTGCTGTTAAGTCTCCTTCCATTCTGATACTATTCTTCTCAAAGTGCTAAATCTCACGCATGCTCAGATTAAATTCTTTCAGCCATTTCTCTGTCCGGATCTGTAGTCAGCTGTAGCTCATTTTAACCTTTTAGTGGCCTGTTACACTGTCCTCAACTCCGCCAATCTTTATACCATCGAACAAATTACTAACCCACTTATGTACATATGCATTCCATTATTACGGCGCAACCGAACTGACAGTAAAAAAAAATCATTAAATCTAACTGACAGCATAAATAAAAGCACATTTGCTGGGGTAATTTGGGTTAAATTATCGCCACAAACAACGAGGCGGCGAGCGATGGCCAAGCGCGTTTGCGGGAGGAGCCGAGGTGGTGTATTGCAGAATCGATGCAGATGGACTGATATATGAGGAGAGGAAAAGACGGAGCAGTGAAATTCGGATACCCGTACAATTGTCCCGGCCAGGAGGATGGATCGCTCTGGGTGCCAAGATGAATTGCAGTGCATGAAAATGGCTTCTGGGTGGGCGGCGGAATCTGGGCCGGGAGCAAGTACCCGGGTGGCGTGGATTAGGCCCCGAGTCCTTCGCAGTAGCTGGGTCCTAGTGCGTGATTCGATCGCTGTTCAGACAATTGAAACGCCGGACCAAAGCGGAGGTGAAAGCCGATCTTTGGCTGTCCGTGATGGTCACTCCTCTCTTTGTGGCCCTGAGGTTATGAAGACTATACCATCTGTTCTGCTCCGAGCCCGCCAATATGATGCACTGATAAGTGAGGCCGTGGGCCTACACCAGACTGCTCCGAGTTTCAGGTCTGAGGACTCAATTTGGTTGCGAATGTTGTTCGCTTTAATTGTTTGCATGATTTGTGGTTTTCTTTCCTTCTTTTTGCATAAGCCAAATCTGCATCCAAACTGAGGTTACTGTGGATCACAAGCACCCGAATCTTCTGCAGCAGCCTACCACAAAGGGACTTGTTAAACAGATTCCTGTAATCTGCGTACTACCCTACCCACAAAACACCTTCGTCAGCACCTAAATACACTCATTGAAGCCCAGGTCTAAACAAAACTGCCTGAGTGTTCTCAGTTAGACCTGAATCCAAACCTCTCCAATCATATCCCTACCACTGATGTGAGATTGACTTGTAAATAAATTTCTGCACTATCCATATTGTCCTGAATGAATAACAGAATAGAACTCATCAGACCACCTGGAACTTGTCTTTTGTTAGTGCAGTTACAAAATCATCTTAAGGCCTCAGCAATCTGTTTTCATGCTTCTTGTATTTATTTATGCTGATATTTATCCTATCAGACACAAAAGCTGAAAGTAAATTTATTATCAAAGTACAGCTTTGAAATTCATTTCTTTGTGGTCTTAACTCAATAAATCCAATAACCATAATAGCGTCAATGAAAGACCGTAACAACAGGACGGACAACCAGTGTGCAAAAGACATTTAACTGCAATTACAAAAAGAAATAATAAATAAATAGATAGATTGATAAGCACTAAATATCAAGAACATGAGATGAATGGTCCGAGAAAGTGAGTTCATGTGTTATGGGAATAGTTCAGTGATCGGGGGCTAGTGAAGTTGAGTAAAGTTATCCTCTCTGGTTCAGTAGTCTGACGGTTGAGGGGTAATAACTTACTGAAGTTGGTGGTATGAGTCCCAAGGCTCCTGTATCTCCTTCCTGATGGCAACAGCGAAAGGAAAGCATGACTTGGAATCTGTTCCGTGTAGATGCGCTCAATGGTGGGGAGGTCTTTACCGTGATGGACTGGGCCGTATCCAGTACTTTTTGCAGGATTTGGCATTTAAGCGCATTGGTGTTCCGGTACCAGGCCATGGTGCAGCCGTTGAAAATACTGGCGGGCCTCCTTCATTGATTCAAGTTTAGTACCTGGTTTTCATGTAAATTTGCCAGACTCAAAATCCTCTGACCTGTCTCTCTGCAGATGGTGGACCTCTGGTTGGGGATTACGCTGAATGATTTTGTAGGGACTGCTGTTATATAGTCTGCGACAACCGTAGTTTATTTATTTAGTTCCACAGATCAAAGCCCAGTCCATAGACTCGAAGCAATCCCATAACCGCGGGTAGGTGATGGACATCAAGTGATCAGACTTCCCAAAATGTGGTCTGGCCCTGGTACAGGATTTTGGGCAGGAATTTCTTCAGACAATCCTGATTGAAATGCCCGACTGTGATTTGAAATGCGCCGTGCTGCACTGTTTCTTCTTTGGTGATGTCATCATGCAGTATCTCATGTGCCTGATGGTGAAAAGTAAACTGCGGTCAGGATCATGGAGAGGAACTCTCTCAGTTAAATAGAACGGTTGGTATTTGATCGTTAAGTGTTCAAGTTCGGGGGAACAAAAGTATGACAAAACTGGAACACCGGATCACCACACAGATTTTATCATGAAACACACACCTCTAACATTTCCCTTTTTAGAATCAGCAAGCAGTCCATCCCGAGTCTCAAGAAGCTTTCAGGTCTGATTGCCGTATCTGGCGCATTCTGTGTAAGCCTCATCTCGGTAAAAGACAGAGTACAACTGTGTTGCCCTTAAGGCATTTGTTTAGCTTTATAACATTTTCGCTTTAGTAATTCGCTTGCAATTATTTTCTAGTTAAAGCTACGGTTGATAACTACGTTGCAGTTGTTGAAGGTAAGTTTGTTGTCTGTGATGTATCATGGCATGCGATGATGTCACGCCAGGTTTTGCCACATCTTGTGGGAAAATGCCGGTTTGGAGAAACGGGAAGGCGGAGGCTTGTGTGTGCAGGATCAGCACAAGAAAAGTTTCATTCTATGCACTAAGAAACATCATAGAAGCAACGTCGTAAGTTAATATGACAATTCCGTTAAAAGTACCGATGGTTGATAGTTTATTTTCTTGTACTATTGAAAGCGTTGCTGTATAGTTTGTGTTGAACTGTATTTAAAGTTGTTGATGGCGTAGGTAGGTTCTGACTGTATGTTGGACTTTAATGTAATATAGTTTGTTGTAGTTTTACTTTTACAAGTATTTATGATGTAAATGTGATGCCAAGAAGGAAACAAATACTGTATATATTTTGTATTGTTTTACCAGTTTTCACCATACGTTAATGCGGAAGAGTGAACAGTAAATGGTTAATCTTACTGCGATCCTTGCCTTCATTGATTACGGTTTAACTCAGTGTTTAGTTCAGAGTTTCTACACCTACATGAGAACACTACAACAACTCTCATTTCCCTTCGATAAGCAATCTTGTCCTCAGGTCCTCAATTTTGTTCTTCAGCAACTGCACATTTGCTAATACAGTGGTCTCTGCTTTGCAACCTTGCTTGGTGTCCTCCCAACACCCCTTCCCCCTCTATCTCCAATCTCCTGCTTCATTTTCCATCGTTGAACCTTCGTCCGTTTAAAGGTGCAGTAATTGCCTGCTTTAAAGTTAAATTTTCCGAGTCCTTTAGAAGAACGTGAGTTCTGCACAATTAAAAGTAAATTTACTATCAAAGTAGAATTATGTCACCATATACAACCCTGAGATTAACTTTCTTGAGATAAATAACCATAATAGACATGATGAAATTCCGCACCAACTTGTGTGTTCAACCAGCAGGCAGAAGACAACAAACCGTGCAAATAAAGAAGCAAGATATCAAGAACATCGGTGTACTTGAAAGAGAGTCCATAGGTTGTGGGAAAGAAGGGGCGAGTGAAGTTATCTCCTTCAAAAGCATTTAGAATTTTCTAGCTTGATGTTCTGTAACGACTTATTACTGAATAAATAAACTGCTTTAAAACGTAAATGGGAAATGAATGTTGGGAAGTATCAACATAAGAAGTTGGAATAAGTGTTAGCCGTCCCAACCTCGAATCTACTGCACTTTTCATAAACTAAGAGCAGATGTTCTGTCTTGTGTCCACTCTCCCATATTCTTTGACTCTCTTCTTTGATCTCTTTGGATGCAAACTAGTATTAATCTTGAATATTCTCAATGCCTGAGCATCTACTACCGCTGTGATTCATACCATCCGAGAAATGAAATTTCTTAATATTATATTCCATATTTCTAAATTCTCAGAACTTCCTGTCATGGTCCCGATCATTAATCCCCAATCTTCTCTTAATATCCTCTGATTATGACATGATTTCGATCGTTAATTTCCCATTTACTGCTAATTCGCATTGATGACAGCACACCTGGTCCCCATGACGAACTGCAGTATAAGAACCACGGCGTCACAACCACGAGTCGCCAGTCCGTTGATCTTTTTTCTTGTGAGATGACTATGTTCCCCGACCCCTTAGAACCTTTGTTCTAAGTCTAGCTCCTGTTTCAAGGTTTACCTATGAGACTCCGTTTCTGAGTCAAGGATCCGCGTCAAGACTTCGTGTCAATGCTCTAAGTCAAGGTTCCATATCAGAGCTCAATGTCAAGATTCCTCCTGTTTGCTGCTCGGCGTTCACGCCCATGTAAGCATCTAGATTCAATCTCTGTGCCTGTTTCTGCACTTGGGTTCGCTTCCTTCGCCCTTGTAACAGAACGAACTAGCCAACAATGGACCCAGCGGTCATGAAGACGCTGCAACAAGCCCTCGCCAGCCAGGGCTCTCTACTGGGTCTGCACGATCAACTCTCCGGAATGTCGTGGAGAGACTCCATTCCCTGTCCGCTAACATAACGAAGATCTGTGACCAGGTGGATCGTGTATCCACTAATCTTACCCCATCCACTCCTAGAGCTCTGTCAGACCAGTCCGAACAGTCTGTAGTGGCAACCCCCCTACGTGTCAGCAAAAACCCCACCAAGAGCGCCGCACATACCTGAACCAGAACCCTACGCTGGGGATTTGGGTAAGTGGTGGGCCTTCCTGCTGCAATACTCCTTGCTGTTCGATCAGCAGTCATCCACGTACGCCACGGGCAAATCTAAGGTGGCTTATATCATGGGGTTGTTGCGGGGAAGTGCCTTAGCATGGGCTACAGCTGTTTAGAATAATCAGCCGGAGATTTGCTCTTCATTCCCCACCTTTATCACAGAGATGAGAAAGATTTTTGACCACCCCGACCGTGGTTAAGATGCCGCTAAGCGTTTACTCACCCTCTGACATGGCTCCCGCAGAGTCACCGAGTATTCCGTGGAGTTCTGGACCTTAGCGGCCAACTCGGGGTGGAACGACGAGGCACTCCAAGAGGTATTTTGGGATGGTCTCAGCGACAGCGTGAGAGACGAGTTGGTGCCAAGAGATGACACCAACAGCCTGGATTCCTTAATTTTCCTAGACACCAGGTTGGACAATCATCTCTGAGAACGCCATAGGGAAAGATCTGGTCGTCCACCACTATTGGCCACTCCACAACACTCGTTTCTGACTCCTGCAAGAACAAGTCTCTCTGTCCTCCCCCTGCACGAAGAAAAGCTCCCAGCCCGGCCATTTGCACCGCCCCGGGAGAGGAACTCATGCAGCTGGGACAGAACTGCCTCTCTCCCGCTGAGCGACTCCAGAGACTGAGAGCGGGTGAGTGTCTATATTGCAGCCATTCCGGCCATTTCCCTTCTACCTGTCCCCTTCGGCCTAAGAAGGAAAGCTCACCAGTAGAAAGTGTGAGCCAGACAACATTCCCGTCCGTTCCCAGAACCCGGAAGCAGACCCCGGAAAACTTTATGTTACAACAAACAATCCCTGCCTCTGTCAGCTCTAGTGGACTCCGGTACTGAGCGCAATCTTCTGGATGAAGACATAGCTTCCCGGGGCGGAATTCCTGGAGAAGCGTTGAGTATCCCTCTGGAGGCCTGGGCACTAGACAGCAGACTTCTGGCCCGGTTCACACACTCCACACCACCCCTGTCTCTAATTCTCTCTGGGAACCATCGGAAGCAGATACAATTTAACCTAATTTCTTCTCCTCAAGCTCCTGTCGTTATTGTGTACCCCTGGTTAAGCCGCCACAATCCCCACTTTGACTGGTCCACTGGAAAGATAGCCAGTTGGAGTCCGTTCTGTCACTCCACTTGTCTTCAATTGGCCCTCTCCCCTGTGAAAGTCACCGCGACCTCGTCTGTCACTGAAACCCCTGATTTATCCAAGATTCCAGCAAAGTACCTGTTAAGGATCCGGCCTGAACACTGGGTCAAAGGGGCTCTGCTGATAGCTCTGGACCACGACAGCCCTTAAATTCTACCTTCTTTCACCTGGCCATGTAGGCTTTGAACCAGCCCCTTCTGTAATTGGACTCTCGCCAATTTCCCACTTATATCCTCAATAGCACCCACCTGTTTCTGTTCTCGCTCATTACCCGATCCACTTAAACCCTGCCTCGACTCACACTCTCTGCCTGTTTGTCCCAGTCCTGAACTGAGTCGTTCCAGCCTGCTATAGTGACTACTGCCAACTGAAATTGTTGAATTCTGTGTTTCCGGATTCTGCCTGTTTGGAACCTGATTCTTGCGTGAAGCAACCGTAATCGTCTGCCCTCGCCGGACAGCCTTTCCCGGGTAAGACCTCCGCCTGCCATTCCGGCTTCGTGCCTGCCTCCTGGTGTTGAAAGACTGTTGCCCCTGTGGCTGCTAATAAAATCCTGGTAAAAGAACATCCATTGGTCTGCACTTGAGTCCTACCGCAACTGGCCCTTCCTGACAGTACCACTATCTGCGAGAAGTGTTCAGCAAACAACGGGCTCTTTCCCTGCCTCCACACCGCCCTTATGATTGTGCTATTGACCTTCTCCCTGGAGCCCCTCTACCAACCAGTTGGCTGTATCTCTTGTCTTGTCCATACTGCACCAACCGCCGCCACTGGGCTTTAAACGTGCAGGAGCAGTGTGCGGTTAAGTGCCTTGCTCAAGGACACACACACTGCCAAGGCTTAGGCTCGCACTAATGACCTTCAGATCACCAACCCAAAGCCTTAACCACTTGGCCACTCGCCTCTTGTGGAAACCAGAAACTTAAGCAATGGAAGCTTACATTAATGAAACTCGCACAGTGGGCATTATCCGACCATCATCCTCCCCTGTTGGCGCAGGTTTCTTCTTGGCAGGGAAGAAAGACGGTTTACTGCGCCCCTGGATAGACTACTGAGGCCTAAATAGCATAACCGTAAAGAACAAATATCCACTACCCCTTCTCAACTCTGCTTTCGAACCACTTCACGGAGCCACCTTCTTCTCCAAGTAGGACCTACAAAGTGCTTATCATCTGGTCAGGATAAGAGAGGGAGATGAGTAGAAGACAGCGTTCAACACCCCTCTTGGTCTCTTCGAATACTTAGTCATGCTATTCGGCCCCACCAATGCTCCTGCCATTTTCCAAGCCCTGATAAATGATGTCCTTAGAGATTTTATTAACCGCTTCGTGTTTGTTTATTTGGATGACATTTTAATCTTCTCCAGCAATCCTCAGGTACACATCCACCATGTCTGTCAGGTTCTGCAGAGGCTCTGGGAGAACAAAATATTTGTAAAAGCTGAGGTGCGAGTTTCACGTTCCTCCAGTCAGCTTCTTAGGAGACATGATCGAGTTCGGGCAAGTGAGGGTGGATCCTGAAAATAACTGAGCAATTCCAGCGATTTATGGGGTTCGCAAACTTTTATCGTCATTTCATCAGGGATTACAGCCGCATGCCAGTGCCCCTTACTCGACTCACCTCTCCTAAGGCCCCTTTTCACTGGGACCCCGAAGCGGACGCTGTCTTCTAGGAGATGAAGAGAAGTTTCACCTCCGCTCCCATCCTGGTTCAACCAGATCCCTCCTGTCAAATCATTGTGGAAGTCGACGGAATCGGCTCTGGGGTGGGAGCGGTCCTCTGTCAACGTTCAGGTCCTGACCAAAAACTGCATCCCTGTGCCTTCTTTTCTTGCCGGCTGTCCCCCGCCGAACAAAATTACGATATAGGGAATTGGGAGTTACCTGCAGTCAAACTTGCTTTGGAGGAGTGGAGGCACTGGCTGGAGGGAGAGGTGACTACGACAGTGTTCCCATGTGACAGGGGTAGTCCCGTGGCGAGATCCAGTGTTACGTGAGACCAAGGGCGGCTTGGAACAGGTTGGGGATGAAGCAATCCAGTAGGTGGTTGGTGGGAGACTTTTCCACGGACACAAACAGAACAGGCAGCCCTTCCTAAATGCTCTAAAGCTCAAGAAACAGCCGACCTTCTCATCCATCACATCTTCCACCTTCACGGGATTCCATCTGACTTTATTTCTGACCGGGATCCCCAATTCATCTCTCATGTCTGGAAATCTTTTTGTCAAGCTCTTGGAGCCTCGGTAAGTCTGTTGTCTGGCTTTCATCCACAGACTAGCGATCAAACAAAACGGGCTAACCAGGATTTGGAAGCAGCACTGCACTGCATAACCGCCAACAACCCGTCTGCCTGGAGCACCCATCTCACTAGGGTAGAGTATGCCCACAACTCCCTGGTCAGCGCTGCCACCAGAATGTCTCCCTTTGAATGCTCCGTCGGTTACCAGCCTCCTCTGTTCTAGGCTCATGAACTGTTCTGTCTAGCTCCTGTTTCAATGTTTACCTAAGAGACTCCGTTCTCTGAGTCAAGGCTCCGCGTCAAGACATCGTGTCAAGGCTCTAAGTTAAGGTACCATATCAGAGCTCCGTGTTAAGATTCCTCCTGTTGCTATTCACCGTTTACGCCTGTGTAAGCATCTAGATCAATCGCTGTGCCTGTGTCCTGCACTTGGGTTCACTTCATATGCCCTTGTAACACTTCCCCCTTGAATATTAAGTGATTTTTCAGTTTCATTGTGATTATTAAAAATTCCAGCAAGCATTGGCTCACCCTAGCAATCACTGGTACACGGATTGCAAAAAAATATAATTCCCCATGGCAAAATTAATACAGCAGGGGTTCTAAATCATCTTTACAATTGGTGCATACCTTCTTAGATTATGGGCACTAATCTTCATGCAATAAAGGACAGTATAACATGTATCTTTTTTACTGTCTGCTGTCCACAGGAAACGATGTTTACTGTGCAAGTATAATGAGATCACTCTTAACACTACACGTTTTATTCTGTTATTCCAAAAACCAATGATGTCCAATTCCCCAACATTATTCCACTTCTTCTGTTACGTACCCTGTAACTGGGTGTCTTACTAGCAAAGATAGAAGAATCCATTGGAGTCTGGTTCTATTTTCAAAACAGTGTTTATTAGTGAAATATACAAATCAATATCAACAATGCAAATATACAGATAATACACATTAGCAATACTAAACCTAAAAGTGTGGGTATAATAATAATCAATAATAAACAAGCTCTATCGTTGTCTAGGGGATAATGAATTATCATGGGAAAGTATAAAGTTCAGTTCAGTTCATGTAGGCTGAGGTAGTTGTTGGTTCATTTGTTGTAACCGTTGGAGGGAAGAGATAGAGAGAGAGAGAGGGCGAGCAAACAGTGACAGCTACAGTCAGTCAAACCTTCCTTTACGTTCTTGATCCGTCGATGTGTTGTGGCCATTCAGGTATGACCCTTCTGTCCTTTAGCTAGACCATTCTTCTATGGTGGACTTGTCACCCAGGCAAGGGTGGACACACACACAAGCCCCCACCGGCCTCGCTATAAACACTGTGAGTTAAAATTGACCAATCCTTCCTTTGGTCTCCGATGCCCCACACCTTCTTGTGGGTTCCAACACTTAAGCAGTGCTCACTAGTGTGTCTCCTGGTGTGTCTCCCCAGACCTCACTTTTATCCCTACTCACTGGGTCTCAGGTGTCAATCAGTTTTGAATGGCTTAACCCATCAAACCAGCCCACTCCGGCTGTCCACTGAGGAATTTTAATGAACAGAATGGTACCAAGTAAACAGCCCTCTCCAGAGCCATAAGTATTTCAGGAGTCATAATATGGTGGAACAACAAGTCTCTCTCTCCCGGTGTTATCTCTCCCTTTTCTGAAGCAAACGTTCCAGTCCCAGTATGTTTTTCCTTTTGTCTCTCTTTCTCTCTCATTAGCGGCGTGGTAACAGTAACAGTTTGTGTTTCTCCCGGGGGGAGGGGAACATATGGGCAACTCTGTACCCTTCTGCCCATCAGAGTTATTCATCCTTCGTAACACCCCCATCCTTCTAGGAATTTTCACCAAAGAGGAAAATTAACTAATACAGCATCTTATAGAATTACAGAATCTAACAAAAAACAGAAGTGTTTTTAACTACAAAGCAATACAGATATACCTTCAACTTAGCATCTGGATAAACAGTCAGCGATTACATTGTCACTTCCTTTAATATGTTGTATCTGAATATCAAACTCTTGTAGCATCAGACTCCAAATTAATAACCTCCTATTTTTTCTTTTCGTCAGCAAAAAAAACTAAAGGGTTGTGATCTTAGCTTAAGTGTATATTACAAAATGTGAACCAATACATATGTAATTATACTATAGTACATTACAAAAGTTTGTGTAAATAGGAATCTCTATTTTACAATCTTCCATGGTGTTTTCTTTATTATTTACATGCTTTGTCGAATTCCCTCAAAACCAGATCCTATTATTCAAAGTGGCATTTTGTCAACTGTTGCCCCTTTTCCACTTAACTCTCACGTGGTTAGCTTGCTAACCAGTGTAGAATAGGCTTTCACATACTCCTTTCATAGAAGTTATCTTATCATCAATGTTTTCATAACTTAGCCCATTTTCTGAACTTCCACACAATTCTTTATTCTTGAGCAAGTCATTAATTTTATCTTCAGGACCCTTCATTCTATTAGTTTTCAGTTTAACATCTGCAAGTGATCCCTCTTTGTCAAAACAACACTTTTGGTTCTGTCCCTCCAAATCACACCCTTGAATAACATTAGCGAGTTGTTTACCTTTAAATTCCAAAACAAACTGTAATTGATTCACAGGTACCTTGTTAACAAGTCATTGTACCTTCAGCCTGGTTACTGCTTCTAAAACCAATTCAGACTTCAAATTTTCTTTATTCAATTTAGGAACAACACTTTTCCCTTCAATAATATTCATATCACCACCTTTCATCTCCTCACTAGCTTTTAACACCCCTTCTAACACGAACAACTGAGAATTCTCACTCTCCACTGGTACCAAGGTTAACCCTTTCTTCACTGAACCAAGTCCATCTGACCCAAAAGAACTGCATTCCTTTTCAACTAAATCAGATACCTCAGACTTTTCCTGAGCTTCAATACTAGGTTCAGTATCCTGTAACTTCACACCCTTCACACCCTCAAACAGGACTTCTACCTCTTCCAGGCTTTCAATACTAGTCCCTTTTCCAAAGTCTAAGTTCCCTTGATCCTCCCAGTTACTCTCTGAGCAACTCCCATCCGGAGTAAACTCAACCCTGCTGGTTAAAACAACCTCATCTGCCAACCCAGCAGACTCCTTCAAGGTAATGGCATCCTTTGCATCTAGGACTGCCTTCATATCATTATCGGAAACACATTTAAATTTTTCAACTTCAAACTGCTCTGTCAAGTCAGACAGATCATCCGTGTCCAACCCTGGACTTTCTAACTGCCTTATCTGTTTCTCATCTTTACTCTGTGCCTCTATACATTCTCTCTTGGCTAAGGGTAGGTCTACCTCCTCTCCTTTACTCTCTTTCACCTCCCTATTCTCCGCTTTACCATCCCCTAACCCCTCTTGGTACAGGGTCGGTAAAAACGTCTCAGTCAAATCAACACTGGACTCATTTAAACCGTCTGCTTTCTCAGCCGCCTTTCTCGACATGCTGTGAGTGATCGCGCATGCGGGATAGATCTTAGTCTATGGGCGGGTCCTCAGCACTCACAGGCTTGCTTGTTAATTTCACTGCTGCACACACCTGCTAAATCGTTAACAAGAAGGACGTCCACGCCATCTCTCAGTAATGCTGACCGCACCCCTACTTCGACTGGTCCAGCTACCAGGTCACATTTTAAAATGATCCCATGCAAAGGTACAGCTTCTGTCCCTTTTCCTATACCTCTCAAAACTACCTCTCCAGTCTCAGGACCGAAATCTAGCACCTTACTTAGGATCAATGACTGGTCAGCCCCAGTATCTCTCCAAATTCTCACCCGAACTGGGGTTTCTCCTTCTTTCACAGACACTGTCCCCTCCGAAATAAATTTCTCACGCCCCTCTCGTATTCTATCTACCTTTGCCTTCCTCATCGATTTGCTGATCGACTCAATACACCCTGTAGGGACTGCCATTTTCCCTTTTCCCCTCTCCTTCTTCAGAGCAAAACACTTAGATGCAATATGACCAACCTTTCCATAATTATAACAGGTCAAGCCAGGAACCTTCCTGCCAGCCTGCTTGTCCTCCTCCTTACCTTTACCACTAGCTCCCAGCTTATTCTCTACCTTAGTCGGTGGACTTTCTTTACAGTCCCAACTGCCTTTCTGATAACTCTTATTTGAGGAAAACTTTGTCTTTTATTTGGGTTAGGGCATATTCATCTGCGAACCTGGCAAATTCCGATATAGACTTATTCGTCTTCTCGTTCAGATACATCCGGATATTATCCGAAACACAACCTTTAAATTCCTCAATCAGAATTAACTCTCAGAAACGATGGAAATCCTCCTCCACCTTTTCTGCAGTACACCAGCGATCCAACAGCACACCCTTTTCATAGGCAAACTCTGCATACATCTGATTCCACAGTTTCCTTAAATCTCTGAACTTTCGTCTATACTCTTCAGGTACCAACTCATAGGCCCGAAGGATAGCCTGCTTTACTTCCTCATAATCCTCAGACTCCCCCTTGAACAACGCAGCATATGCCCATTGAGCCTTCCCTTTTAATACACTTTGCAACAACGCCACCCACTGATCTCTGGGCCACTTCTGATTCACTGCCACCTTTTCAAAATGCAAGAAGTAACTATCAACATCTGTCTCCTGGAACGGAGGTACTAACCTAAACTCCCTACTAACATTAAACTTCTCCTCTCTTGAGACTTCCCCTCGGTCTTTTCCCTGTTGCTTTAACCTCTCCATGTCCAGCGCATGCTGCCTATCTCTCTCCTTTTCCCTTTCCTCCATCTCCCTTTTGGCTTTCTCCTTCTCCCTTTCAGCCTTTTCCTTCTCCCTTTGTGCCTCCCAGGCAGCTCTTTCCCGCTCCCTTTTCGTCTCTAACTCCTTTAGCTGGAGCTCATACTCCCTTTTCTTCTGTTCTGCTTACAACCTTAATTTTTCCAACTCTAACTGAACCACCCCAATGACTGGTTTCTGTTCAGGGAACAGATCCAATACCCCAGCCGAAAACACATCCTTGTCCATATAATACTGGGCTATGGCCCTCTGTATCTCTCACTTTTTCATTGACGACTTCACCTCTGTGAGATCTAAACCTTTCGCAATATTCACCAAGTCCGTCTTTTTGGCACTCTCTAGCACCTTCAAAGTCGGGTTCTCTATAAACTTGTCTATATCCATTTTTGCTGGTTTCTCGTCTGGTTACCCATGCAACCAGATCAAATAATGGACTTATAGCCCGATTCACTGCCCCCCCCCCCAATTTGGTAATCAAATCCCAGACGAGCCCACAATTTGTTACGTACCCCGTAACTGGGTGTCTTACCAGCAAAGATAGAGGAATCCGTTGGAGTCTGGTACTATTTTCAGAACAGTGTTTATTAGTAAAATATAAAAATCAATATCAACAATGCAAATATACAGATAATACACATTAGCAATACTAAACCTAAAAGTGTGGGTATAATAATAATCAATAATAAACAAGCTCTATCGTTGTCTAAGGGATAATGAATTATCATGGGAAAGTATAAAGTTCAGTTCAGTTCATGTAGGCTGAGGTAGTTGTTGGTTCTTTTGTTGTAACCGTTGGAGGGAAGAGATAGAGAGAGAGAGAGGGCGAGCAAACAGTGACAGCTACAGTCAGTCAAACCTTCCTTTACGTTCTTGATCCATCGATGTGTTGTGGCCATTCAGGTATGACCCTTCTGTCCTTTAGCTAGACCGTTCTTCTATGGTGGACTTGTCACCCAGGCAAGGGTGGACACACACACAAGCCCCCACCGGCCTCACTATAAACACTGTGAGTTAAAATTGACCGATCCTTCCTTCGGTCTCCGATGCCCGACACCTTCTTGTGGGTTCCAGCACTTAAGCAGTGCTCACTAGTGTGTCTCCTGGTGTGTCTCCCCAGACCTCACTTTTATCCCTACTCACAGGGTCTCAGCTGTCAATCAGTTTTGAATGGCTTAGCCCATCAAAACAGCCCACTCCGGCGGTCCACTGAGGAATTTTAATGAACAGAATGGTACCAAGTAAACAGCTCTCTCCGGAGCCATAAGTCTTTCAGGAGTCATAATATGGTGGAACAACAAGTCTCTCTCTCCCGGTGTTATCTCTCCCTTATCTGAAACAAATGTTCCAGTCCCAGTATGTTTTTCCCTTTGTCTCTCTTTCTCTCTCATTAGCAGCGTGGTAACAGTAACAGTTTGTGTTTCTCCCGGGGGGGGGGGGGGGGGACATATGGGCAACTCTGTACCCTTCTGCCCATCAGAGTTATTCATCCTTCGTGACACTTCCAACTATTTCCCACTCCTTTAATTTGCCAGGATTGTATTGCAAACATTTTGTTTTCCCATCCGTGTTACTTGCCTATAAATTTTTCCATCCTCAGTAAACACGAATTCTGTCATTCAAGCAGGTTATTAATGTCTGATATTCTGTGAGATTCATAAGTTATCTGTACATACTCCACTTGTGGCACACATAAAAGTCTGGTGGAATTGCAAATGTCAGGCAGCATCTATAGAAATGACTAAACAGTCGGCATTTCAGCTGGAGACTCTTCATGAGGCCTGCAAAGAAAGTGTGGAAAAGCTAGAATAAGAAAGTTGGGGAGGGGTGGAATACAAGCTATAAGGTGATAGTTGATGCCATGTGAGGGGCAAGGTAGTTGGGCGGGGGAGGGGTGAAGTAAGAAGCTGGGAGATGATAAGTAGAGAAGGTAAAGGGCTAGAGAAGAATAAATCTGCTGGGAGAGGACAATGGACCGTGAGGGAAAGGAAAGGAGCAGGGATACCTGTGGGAAGTGAAAGGCAGGCAAGGAGAAAAATTGATTGGGGAGTCAGAATGGGGAAATGGAAGAAGAGAAAAAAGAGGGATGCGGGGATGAAAGGAAGTTGGAGAAATCGATATTCATGCTGTCAGGATGGAGTCTATCCAAACGAGATATGAAGTGTTCCTCCTCCAGCCTGAGAGTGGCCTCATTTTTACAGTAGAGAAGGACATGTCGGAATGGGGGTTGTCTTAAAATGGTTGGCCATTGGGAGAGGCTGGTTTTGCGAAAGTGCTTGATAAAGCGGCGTTAAAGTGATAAAGCTGTCAGGCCAAAGCATATTTCATTTTTAGAATCTTTTTATTGGTACATATTTTTCTACGGCTATAAAATGATACAAAACTTCAACAGATTAATATGTATATAATTAATAAAGCTGAAGAAAAAAGCTGATCGTAATATATAAAAATGGAAAAAAAAATTATATATAAGAAATAGGAAAAAAAAGAACCCCATCTAACTAGGGAAAAAAAACAACAAAAAAAAAGGGGAAAAAACACATTAGGAATCAACCCCCCCCCCCCCCCCCCCACTGGCGGAATACGTTTAACCATCATCTAAATATATAAAGAAAAAGAAAAGAGTCATTAACCCCAATTCATGTTTATAAAATAAAATAAAATTGGAAGGAAACCAACCATATAGAATAATTCAAATTAAATGGTAATATCTGGCAAAAGAACCCCATCTGCTCTCAAAATCGAATCAGGGATCAAAAGTTCTACTTCTAATTTTTTCCAAACTGAGACATAACATTACTTGAGAAAACCATTCAATTAATGTAGGGGAAGAGATATCTTTCCACTTTAATAAAAATAGCCCTTCTTGCCAACAGTGTAACGAATGCAATTACATGTTGATCTGAAGATGAAATAGCCTGAATATGATGTGGAACTAATCCAAATAGAACAGTCAATCTATAAGATTGTAAATTAATTTTCAGAGCTTTAGAAATTGTAGAAAATAAAGATTTCCAAAACAATTTTAATGAAGAACATGACCAGAACATATGTGACAAAGTAGCTACTTCAGTTTTACATCTATCACAGTAGTTGTCTATACTAGGAATTATTTTAGATAGTCTCTCCTTTGTTAAATAATAACAGTGAACAATTTTAAATTGAATTAAACAGTGGGTGGCACATATAGAAGAAGAATTTACGTTTTTCAAAACTCGAAGCCAAGCTTCATTAACAAAGGTCATATTAAGTTCTCTCTCTCAATCTTGTTTAATCTTTAGTGGTAGTTTCTCTTTTTGTAACAAAAATAAATTATAAATTCTGCTTATGGAATCTCTCACTAAAGGATTCAACTTCAAAATGGTATCCAACAAATCAGATTCTTGTAAATATGGAAACTTAGGTAAATATTGTTGTAAAAAATTCTAACCTGAAAATATTGCAAAAAATGTGTATAAGCGTGAGAATATTTGTTAATTTCCTCTTCAAAAGTCATCAATCGACCATCACAAAATAAATCTGTAAAAGATCAGATCCCTTTATTTCTCCATAGGAGAAAAATGGGGTTGGTTATTGAAGGTTTAAATGAAAAGTTTCAATATAAAAAACTAGACAACTTAAATTGTTTAAAATTTTAAAAATTGCGAAACTGAACCCAAATCCATAGGCATTGTTTAATAACCGGGTAAAGATTTAAATTTTGAATTTTAGAGAGCTGTAAAGGTAATGGATCTCCTAATATTGAAGTTAAATGAAATTGTTTAACAGCTTTTAATTCCAAATCAACCCATAGTGGTTTTTGGCTCTTATTGAGCAAGTATAACCAAAAACATAATTGTCTAATATTCACAGCCCAATAATAATTAGGAAGTGCAAGTCCACCATCTTTTTTGGATTTTTGTAAATGATACTTGTTAATTCTTGGTCTCTTATTGTTCCAAATAAAGGAAGAAATAAGATAGTCAATTTGATCGAATTTTTTTTTAGTTAAAGAGATAGGTATATTATGGAAATATATAAAAATCTAGGTAAAATCATCATTTTCACAGCATGGATACGACCTATTAAAGAGAGAGTAAGTGGATTCCATCTAGAAAATAGTTGTTTCATGGAGTCCATTAAAGGAACTATATTAACTTTATAAAGATCTTTATATTTTTTTAGTAATTATAATACCTAAATATCTAAATGTATTAACAATTCTAAAAGGAATATCATTATATATACTAATAGGGGCATTTAATGGAAACAATTCACTTTTATTCATTAAGTTTATATCCTGAAAATTTACCAAAATCTTTAAGTGTTTCCAAAAGATTAGGAATTGATTCCTCAAGATTCAAAATAAAAATGAAAAGATTGCCTGCATAAAGAGAAATCTTATGTATGGTTCCATTCATAGAGATACCATGAATATTTTTAGCTTCATGTAATGTTATAGCTAAAGGCTCCAATACAAGATTAAATAATAAAGGGCTTAATGGACATCCCTGTCTAGTGCCACGAGAAAGTGAAAAAAAGACCTGTAATTATTAGTAATGACCGTGGCAATAGGGTTCTTATAAATCATTTGAATCCACCTATTAAAATTATTACCAAAACCAAATTGTTCTAATACTTTAAACAAGTATGGCCACTCAACTCTATCAAATGCCTTCTCTACATTGAGAGAGATAACGCATTGAGGTTGCTTAGATAATGGTGAATATATAATGTTCATCAATCTCCGAACATTAGAGAAAGAGTAACGGCCTTTAATAAAGCCCATTTGATCCATAGAGATGATTTTAGTTAAAAATTTTCCAAGCGATTAGCCATTATTTTAGAGAGAATTTTTGCATCCATATTTAATAGCGAAATAGGTCAAAATGATGAACATTCAACAGGATCTTTATCATTTTTAAGAATTAAGGAAATAGATGCTTCATAAAAAGAAGGTAAATTACCCTTCTCAAAGGACTCATGAAATATTTCCAAAAGATACGGAGAAATTAAACTTTCAAAGTTTTTTGTAAAATCCCACCCAATAACCATCAAGTCCAGGAGCTTTACCTGATTGCATTAATAAAACAGCTTTCTGAATTTCATGCTCGATAATTGGAGCATCAAGCATCTGTTGATCTTCAACACAAATTTGTGGAAACTCAATCTTATGTAAAAAGCCTTCATTTTGGAGGAATCTACAGGAAATTGAGATCTATAAAGATTAGAGTAAAACCTTGATAAGTATTATTAATATCATCATGGTTTGGCAGGAATAATCCAAATAGAACATACAGGGTAAATTTGGCAGGAATAATCCAAATAGAACATTCAGGGTAAATGGTAGGGCATTGAGGAATGCAGTGGAACAGAGAGATCTAGGAATAACAGTGCATAGTTCCCTGAAGGTGGAGTCTCATGTAGATACGGTGGTGAAGAAGGCTTTTGGAACGCTGGCCTTTATAAATCAGAGCATTGAGTACAGAAGTTGGGATGTAATGTTAAAATTGTACAAGGCATTGGTAAGGCCAAATTTGGAATATTGTGTACAGTTCTGGTCACCAAATTATAGGAAAGATATCAATAAATTAGAGAGAGTGCAGAGACGATTTACTAGGATGTTACCTGGGTTTCAGCACTTAAGTTACAGAGAAAGGTTGAACAAGTTAGGTCTCTATTCATTGGAGCGTAGAAGGTTGAGGGGGGATTTGATCGAGGTATTTAAAATGTTGAGAGGGATAGATAGAGTTGACGTGAATAGGCTGTTTCCATTGAGAGTAGGGGAGATTCAAACGAGAGGACATGATTTGAGAGTTAGGGGGCAAAAGTTTAAGGGAAACACGAGGGGGCATTTCTTTACTCAGAGAGTGATAGCTGTGTGAAATGAGCTTCCTGTAGAAGTAGTAGAGGCCAGTTCAGTTGTGTCATTTAAGGTAAAATTGGATAGGTATATGGACAGGAAAGGAGTGGAGGGTTATGGGCTGAGTGCGGGTAGGTGGGACTAGGTGAGATTAAGAGTTCGGCACGGACTAGGAGGGCCGGAATGGCCTGTTTCCGTGCTGTGATTGTTATATGGTTATATGGTTATATGGTTATTTGCTATATCTCCATTATTTTTAGGAATCTTTAAAATTTGTCTTTTAGCTCTAGCTGCTCTTAATTGGGAAGCTAAAAGCTTATTATTTTTATCCCCAAAATATAAAATTGACTTTTCAATTTAAGCAAATATCCTTCAATAGGATATGTTAGTAATAAATTATACTGTGATTGTAATTCTACTCTTTTAAATGAAACAACATTTGGAGAGATTGCATTGATGTTATCTAATTCTTTAATTTGTTTAGAAATTTTATCTAATTCTATTCCTCTTTGTTTCTTCAATTTAGCTATATACGAAATAAATTGACCATGTAAATAAGCTTTTAATGTATCCCAAATTGCTAACTTTGAGACGTTTCCTGTATTATTAAAGAGAAAAAAACTCTTTTATCTGAGTTTCAATAAACTCAACAAATTCTGAACTTTGTAATAAATGTTCTGGAAAACGCCAAAATGGTCTGGTAGAAACAACATCGTTCAGTTCAAATATTAAGTTTAAAGGAGCATTATCAGAGATAGCAATCGCATCATACTCACATTTCTGAACATTAAATAAAAGTCGAGGGTCGACTATAAGATAGTCGACTCTCGAATATTTATTATGAACGTGTGAGAAAAAAGAGTATTCTCTATCACTAGGGTGCATATGCCTCCAGACCTCAATTAAACCATGATCAATTAAAAAGGAATTAATAAGTGATGCAGAACGATTAGGGAGTTGATTTTTGGATGATGACTTATCCATTAAAGGATTTAAACAAGTATTAAAATCACCACCCATTAATAACATATATTCATTTAAATCCGGTAATAGAGCAAAAACAGCTTTAAAAAATTAGGGATCATCAACATTTGGTCCATAAATATCAACCAAAACCATTTTCCTATTACAAATTATTCCTTTAACAATCAAAAACTACCATTAATATCGGCTATAATATCCTCCTGATTAAAATGGATATTGGAATCAATAAAAATAGAGACACATCTAGTTTTACTCTGGGAGTTGGCATGAAACTGAGAACCTTCCAAAATTTAAAAAAATCAGTTATTATCACATAACCTGATATGCGTCTCTTCAGCAAAGATTATATCAGGCTGGAATCTGTTAATAACTTTAAATGTTTTCTTATGCTTAATAGGATGATTCCAACTGCGAACATTCCAAGTTAAAACATTTAACTGTTTAGGTATCATCATGAAACTTTGTATCTAAAAAGAGTAGTTGGATGCATGTCAAGATAAGGTGGTCAAAAATGGCGGAGATGAACAACAATAAAAATAGTTAGCATATGCTCTGGGATTCCATAATAACCATATAACCACATAACAATTACAGCACGGAAACAGGCCATCTCAGCCCTTCTAGTCCATGCCGAACGCTTACTCTCACCTAGTCCCACTGACCCACACTCAGCCCATAACCCTCCATTACTTTCCTGTCCATATACCTATCCAATTTTACTTTATATGACAATACCGAACTTGCCTCTACCACTTCTACTGGAAGCTCGTTCCACACAGCTACCACTCTCTGAGTAAAGAAATTCCCCCTCATGTTACCCTTAACCTTTTGTCCCCTAACTCTCAACTCATGTCCTCTTGATTGAATCTCCCCTACTCTCAATGGAAAAAGCCTATCCATGTCAACTCTATCAATCCCCCTCATAATTTTAAAAACCTCTATCAAGTCCCCCCTCGACCTTTTATGCTCCAAATAATAAAGACCTAACTTGTTCAATCTTTCCCTGTAACTTAGGTGCTGAAACCCAGTTAACATTCTTGTAAATCTTCTCTGTACTCTCTCTATTTTGTTGACATCTTTCCTATAATTTGGTGACCAGAACTGTACACAATACTCCAAATTCGGCCTTAACAATGCCTTGTACAATTTTAACATTACATCCCAACTCCTATACTCAATGCTCTGATTTATAAAGGCCAACATACCAAAAGCTTTCTTCACCACCCTATCCACATGAGATTCCACCTTCAGGGAACTATGCACCATTATTACTAGATCACTCTGTTCTACTACATTCTTCAATGCCCTACCATTTACCATGTATGTCCTATTTGTATTATTCCTACCAAAATGTAGCACCTCACATTTATCAGCATTAAACTCCATCTGCCATCGTTCAGCCCACTCTTCTAACTGGCCTAAATCTCTCTGCAAGCTTTGAAAACCTACTTCATTATCCACAATGCCACCTATCTTAGTATCATCTGCATACTTATTAATCCAATTTACCGCCCCATCATCCAGATCATTAATGTATATGACAAACAACATTGGACCCAGTACAGATCCCTGAGGCACACCACTAGTCACCGGTCTCCAAACTGACAAACAGTTATCCACTACTACTCTCTGGCATCTCCAATCCAGCCACTGTTGAATCTATTTTACTACTTCAATATTAATACCTAACGATTGAACCTTCCTAACTAACCTTCCATGCAGAACCTTGTCAAAGGCCTTTCTGAAGGCCATATAGACAACATCCACTGCTTTTCCCTTGTCAAGTTTTCTCATAATCTCTTCAAAAAATTCAATGAGATTTGTCAAACATGACCTTCCATGCACAAATCCATGTTGACTGTTCCTAATCAGATCCTGTCTATACAGATAATTATATATACCATCTCTAAGAATACTTCCCATTAATTTACCCACCACTGGCGTCAAACTGACATGCCTATAATTGCTAGGTTTACTCTTAGAACCCTTTTTAAACAATGGAACCACATGAGCAATACACCAATCCTCCGGCACCATCCCCATTTCTAATGACATTTGAAATATTTCTGTCAGAGCCCCTGCTATTTCTACACTAACCTCCCTCAAGGTCCTAGAGAATATCCTGTCAGGACCCGGAGACTTTTATATTCCTTAAAAGCGCCAGTACTTCTTCCTCTTTAATCGTCATAGTTTCCATAACTTCCCTACTTGCTTCTCTTACCTTACACAATTCAATATCCTTTTCCTTAGTGAATACCGAAGAAAAGAGATTGTTCAAAATCTCCCCCATCTCTTTCAGCTCCACACATAGCTGTCCACTCTGATTCTCTAAGGGACCAATTTTATCCCTCACTATCCTTTTGCTATTAATATAACTGTAGAAACCCTTCGGTTTTTTTTTCACCTTACTTGCCAAAGCAACCTCGTTTTCTCTTTTAGCTTTTCTAATTTATTTCTTAAGATTCTACTTACATTCTTTATATTCCTCGAGCACCTCATTTACTCCATGCTGCCTATATTTATTGTAGATATCTCTCTTTTTCCTAACCAAGTTTCCAATATCCCTTGAAAACCATGGCTCTCTCAATCTTTTAAACTTTCTTTTCAACCTAACAGGAACATAAAGATTCTGTACTCTCAAAATTTCACCTTTAAATGACTGCCATTTCTCTGTTATATCCTTCCCATAAAACAAATTGTCCCAATCCACTCCATAGATTAATTACTCTCTGGCTAAAAGAATTCCTCCTTACCTCTGTTCTAAAAGGTAATCCCTCAATTTTCAGGCTGTGCCCTCTAGTTCTGGATACCTCCACCATAGGAAACATCCTCTCCATATCCACCCTATCAATTTCCATAATTCTATTCCCATAGAATTCCCACACTATTCCCATAATCATCCTGGTGAATTCTTTTCTGAGATATGGGGCCCAAAATTGTTGACAGAACTCCAGCATGGTCTGACTAGTGTCCTATAAAGGCTCAGTATTATCTTCTTGATTTATCTCCTTGAAATAAATGCCAACATTGCATTTGCCTTTTTTAGCACAGACTCGACATGTAAATTGACCTTCTGGGAGCCTTGCACAAGGATCCCTAAATCCCTCTGCACCTCTGATGTTTGAACCTTCTCCCATTTAGATAATAGTCTGCACTATTGTTACTTTTACCAAAATGCATTATCATACATTTCCCAACACTGTATTCTATCTACCATTTTTATGCCCATTCTTCCAATTTGTCTAATTCCTGCTGCAATCGGAATGCTTTCTCAGCACTACCTACCCCTCCACCTATCCTTGTATCATCTGCTACCTTTGCCACAAAGCCATCTATTCCATTAAATCATTGACAAACAATGTGAAAGTAGCAGTCCCAATACCAACCCTTGAAAAACACCACTAGTCAGTGGCAGACACCAGAAAAGGCCCCTTGTATTCCCATTCACTGCCTCCTGCCAGTCAACTATTCCTCTATCCATGCTCATATCTTTCTTGTAACATCATAGGAGTTTATCTTGTTAAGCAGCCTCATGTGTTCCACCTGATCAAATGCCTTCTGAAAATCCAAGTAAATGGCATCCACTGCCTTTCCTTTGTCCACCCTGCTTGTTACTTCCTTGAAGAAGTCTAACAGATTTGTCAGACAAGATTTCCCTTCACAGACACCATGGTGACTGACTTAATTTATTCTTAGTCTGCAAGTAATCTGAAACCTCATTCTTAACAATAGATTACTCTCTCCGTACTCTCTCCGGTCCTGTTCACCCTGTACACATCAGACTTCCAATATAACTCGGAGTCCTGCCATGTGCAGAAGTTCGCTGATGACACGACCATAGTGGGGTGTGTCAGGAATGGACAGGAGGAGGAGTATAGGAAACTGATACAGGACTTTGTGATATGGTGCAACTCAAACTACCTGCGTCTCAATATCACCAAGACCAAGGAGATGGTGGTGGACTTTAGGAGATCTAGGCCTCATATGGAGCCAGTGATCATTAATGGAGAATGTGTGGAGCAGGTTAAGACCTACAAGTATCTGGGAGTACAGTTAGACGAGAAGCTAGACTGGACTGCCAACACAGATGCCTTGTGCAGGAAGGCACAGAGTCGACTGTACTTCCTTAGAAGGTTGGCGTCATTCAATGTCTGTAGTGAGATGCTGAAGATGTTCTATAGGTCAGTTGTGGAGAGCGCCCTCTTCTTTGTGGTGGCGTGTTGGGGAGGAAGCATTAAGAAGAGGGACGCCTCACGTCTTAATAAGCTGGTAAGGAAGGCGGGCTCTGTCGTGGGCAAAGTACTGGAGAGTTTAACATCGGTAGCTGAGCGAAGGGCGCTGAGTAGGCTACGGTCAATTATGGAAAACTCTGAACATCCTCTACATAGCACCATCCAGAGACAGAGAAGAAGTTTCAGCGACAGGTTACTATCGATGCAATGCTCCTCAGACAGGATGAAGAGGTCAATACTCCCCAATGCCATTAGGCTTTACAATTCTACCGCCAGGACTTAAGAACTTTTTAAAAGCTATTATTAATGCTTTTTGAGATAGTGATTTAGATGCATATCATATTTTCTTACTGAGTTAAGTATTGTATGTAATTAGTTTTGCTACAACAAGTGTATGGGACATTGGAAAAAAGTTGAATTTCCCCATGGGGATGAATAAAGTATCTATCTATCTATCTATCTATCTATCTAGATTCCAACCCTTTGCCACCCACTGAAGTTAAACTAATGAGCCTATAGTTTCCTTTATTTTGCTTTCCCCCCTTCTTAAAGACTGGAGTGACATTTGCAATCTTCCAGTCCTCTGGGACCATGCCAGAATCGAGTGATTCTTGAAAGATTATGACCAATGTATCCATCATCTCTTCAGCAATCTCTCTCAAAACTCTGCACTGTAGTCCATCTGGTCCAGTTGACTTATCCACCTTAAGACCTTAAGAGTTTGCCGAATACTTTTTCCTTTGCAATAGCAATGGAACTCACTCCTGCACCCTGACATTCAAGGACAGCTGGCACACGGCTAGTGTCTTCCACAGTAAAGACAGATGCAAAGTACTCATTAAGCTCATCTACCATTTATTTGTCCCCATTATTACCTCACCAGGGTCAATTTCCAGTGGCCCAATATCAACTCTCACCTCCGTTTTATCTTAATATAACTGAAAATACTTTTGGTATCCTGCTTTATATTATTGGCTAGTCTGCCCACATATTTCATCTTTTTCTTTCTTATAGTTTTTCTAGTTGCACTTTGTTGGATTTTAAAAGCTTCCCTGTCACCCAACTTCCCACTCACTTTAGCTACCTTACATGTCATTTCATTGGGTTTTATGCAGTCCTTGGTTCCTCTTGTCAGCCATGGTTGACTACCCCTGCTATTTGAGAACTTCTCTTGTGGGACATACCTATCCTGCACCTTGTGAACTATTCCCACATACTTCAGCTACCTTTGCTCTGCCTTCATCCCTGCAGTATCCTCCTCCAATCCATCTGGGCAAGCTCCTCTCTCATGTCTCTGTAACTCCCTTTATACTACTGTGATACTGATACATCTGACTTGTGCTTCTCTCTGTCAAAATGCAGTGTGAATTTAATCATATTATAATCATTCCTACCTCGGGGTTCCTTTATATTAAACTCACTACTAACATCTGGGTTACTACACAACACCCAATCTAAGATAGCATTTCACCGAGTTGGCTAAAGCACAAGCTGCTCTGAAAAGCCATGTTACAGCATTCAACAAATTCCCTCTCTTGAAATCCGACACCAGTCTGATTATCACAATCCCCTTGCATGTTAAAGTCCCCATTGCTATTGAGTCATTACCCTTATTACATGTTTTCCAGCTCCCTTTGCAATCTCAACCCCACACCCTGGCTACTATCTGGAAGCCCATATGGTTTTTTTTTATCTTGGCAGAGTCGCAACTCCACTCTCAAATCTTCAACATTTTTTGACCCTGTGTCATCCGATTCTGAAAATGTAATTCCATCCCATACCAACAGTGCCACACCACTACTTATGCCTTCCTGCCAATCTTTGATGTTAAGCTCCCAACTATGTCCTTCTTTCAGCCACAACTCAGTGGTGCCCACAACGTCATACCGACCAATGTCTAAATGCACCATGAGTTCATCCACCTTATTCCGAATGCTACACACATGTAAATACAACACCTTAAGTCCTGCATTTCTCACCCATTTTGAATTTTACCTGTGGTACAATTTAACTCCTTGCTCTGTCTGCATTTGTACCTAATCACTGGCTGGTCCTTCCTTGCATTCATGTTACTTCTATCATCTTCTTGTAAACCTCATCCTCAGTTCTATCATACTGGTTCCCATCCCCCATCCCCCGCCACCATATTAGTTTAAACCACTTCCTACAGCTCGAGCAAACCTGCCACAGGTATATTGGTCCCCCTCAGATTCCAGTGTAACCGATCCCTTTTGTACAGGTCCCACCTGCACCAGAAGAGGTCCTAATTATTCAGAAACCTGAATCCCTGCCTCCTGCTCCACTTCTTCACTCACACATTTACCTGCGACTTCATTCTATTCCTAGCCTCACTGCCGCGTGGCACAGGCAGCAATCCCATTATTACTATTCCTCAGGTCTTGCTTTTCAGCTTTCAGCTTTCTTCCTAACTCCCTGTATTCTATTTTCAGAAGCTTGAATCTGAATGGATTCAAGCATTCTTCATGATCTTTCAAAAATCACTTGATTCTGGCATGGTCTTGGAGGACTGGAAAATTCCAAATGTCATTCTACTCTTTAAGAAGGGAGGAGGGCAAAGGAAAGTCAATTACAGGCCAGTTAGCCTAACCTCAGTGGTTGGGGATGTGTTGGAGTCTATTATCAAGGATGAGGTTTCCAGGTACTTGGAGACCTATGATAAAATATGTCAAAGTGTTCATGGTTTCCATTAAGGGAAATCTTGCCTGACAAATCTGTTAAGAGTTCCTGGAGGAAGTAACAAGCAAGGTGGACAAAGGAGAGGCAGGGTACTTTGATTTTCAGAAGGTATCGGATAATGTGCCACTCATAAGGCTGCTTAACAAGATAAAATCCTATGGTGTTACAGGAAAGATTCTGATATGGATAGAAGAATGGCAGGAAGTAGCGAGTGGGAATGAATGGGAGCTTTTCTGGTTGGCTGCCAGTGATTAGTGGTGTTCCTCAGGGGCCAGTATTGGGACTTTTTGCATTGTTTGTCAATGATTTAGATAATGGAATTGATGACTTTGTGGCAAAGTTGCAGATGATATGAAGATAGGTGGAGGGGTAGCTAGTGCTGAGGAAAGAATCCAATTGCAGCAGAACTTAGACAAATTGGAAGAATGGGCAAAAAAGCAGCAGATGCAATACAGTATTGGGAAATGTATGATAATGCATTTTGGGATAAGGAACAATAGAATGGACTATTATCTAAATGAGAGAAGGTTCAAACATCAGAGGTGCAGAGAGACTTAGGAATCCTCATGCAAGGCTCCCAGAAGGTTGAGTCTATGTTAAAGAAGGCAAATGCAATGTTGGCATTTATTTCAAGGGGACTAGAATATAAAAGTAAGAAGATAATACTGAGCCTTTATAAGACACTGGTCAGGCCAGACTAGGGGTATTGGCAATATTGCCCCATATCTCAGAAAGGATGTGTTATCATTAGGGAGAGTGAAGAGGAGGTTCACAAGGATGATTCCAGCAATGAAGGGGTTAACATATGAAGAGTCTTTGGCAACTTTGGGCCTGTACTCACTGGAAGTTAGAAGAAAGTCTGGGGATTTCATTGAAACCTACCGAATGTTTAAAGGACTAGATAAGGTGGATTTGGAGAATGTATGTTTTTGTGCTGTACTGCTGTATCAAAACAACAAATTTTGCAAAATGTAAGTCAGTAATAAGAAATCAGATTTTAATTTAGGTGTGTTACCTTGGTAAACTTAATAAATGGGTGTCTATATGAAGATATGTATTTTTCACTGTTACCAGTCAAAAGCCTCTCAGAAAAATGATGTGGAAACTGGCATGTGGTTAACACCAGAAAAATTGCAAAGAAAGCTGAAGGTAAAATATTCCTGTCATACAAAGATTCATCCCACCAGATCACAGTGTGACATTCATGGATCTGTTGTAGAGGAAGGATGGGAAATGTGCTCCTGGTGCATTTCAAAAGTTGAATGTTCAAAAGTTCAAAGTAAATTTATTATCAAAGTACATATATGTCACCATATACAACCCCAGGATTCATTTTCTTGTTGGCACACTCATCAAATCTATAGATAGTAACTATAATTGAGTCAATGAAAGACCACCCAGAGAGCAGAAGACAACAAATTGAGCAAATGCATTATAAATCACTAGCTAAAAAAGATGAGAACATGAGATGAAGAGTCCTGGAAAGTGAATCCATTGATTGGGGAAACATTTCAAAGATGGGGCAAGTGAACTTGAGTGTAGTTATCACCTTTTGTTCAAGAGTCTGATGGTTGAGAGTAGTAGCTGTTCTTGAGCCTGGTGTGTGAGTCCTGAGGCTCTTGCACTGCTGGCAGATGGCAGCAGAGAGAGCATGACCTGGATGGTGAACATCCCTGACTATGAATGCAGCTTTCCTACGACAGTGTTTCATGTAGATATACTCAATGGTTGGGAGGGCTTTAACCATGATATTCTCAGCCAAATCCACTACTTTTGTAGGATTTTCTATTCAAAGGCATTGGTGTTTCCATACCAGCCTGTGATGTAGCCAGCCAATACATTCTCCACTGCACATCTGTAGAAGTTTGTAAATGTTTTTCATGTCATGCTAAATCTATGTTGTTACGTTCCCCAGTAACCGGGTAATTTTCCAGCAAAGATAGATGGATCCACCGAAGCCTGATGCTACTATTTTCAAACGTTTTTATTTATAAAGGGGCACAAACGTATGGTTAATACAAAACATTCAGATCATATACGTCGTCACAACTCAATCTAAAGCACAGATATAGTAATAATCAATTAGAAATAAGCTCTATCGTTGTCTAGGAGTAATGTAGATATATATCGTTTGCTGGATATTTAAAAGTCTTTTTGCGGTCACTGCAGTTCCACCAGCCGCCATCGGTTGTGGTGTTGCGTTGGTGCACTTTTGTTAGAAAGAGAGAGAGAGAGAGAGATGTCATTAAACAGCTTCACCTGCCCGGGTCCCTACGGAGCACCGCCGTGGAATCAGAAGAGCAGGCTTCCCAGTTGTTAGTTAAAAGCGATTGTCCGTGATTCCAGCCACAGACTCCCGTTCCAGAATCTAACGCACGTGGCTTCCTTCAGAATGGCGTCCCGCTCCAACGGGAAGCACTATCGTGTCTTCTTCGTGTGTCTCCTCGGCAGCCCACCTTTTATCTGGACTGGCAGGGTTGTAGATGTCCATCAGGGTGGGGGGGTGAGGCAATCCTTCCCCCATCACCCACCTCACATTGCCCTGAGATTTTGCACGTAGGCCAGTTCCTTATCCCACAAAGGTGTCCCCCCAGACAATGGCTATGTCCGAGGCTTTTGTCTTGTTGAGCGACCAGCCCACTTTGCCCGAGGGCTCTCTCTCTCTTGCGATTCTCCCAAAGGAGGGGGCTGAGGTCATAACACCTCCCCCCATAGCAGGTTTTTTACCAGCGGTTAAAAACAGGTTGGTACAGAGTTGTACAGGACTTTTTTTTTTGAATCTACATACTACACAAGCTTTTCTCTTCACAGAGTACTACCATGATACATTCAAGTCAGTATCTAAACAGGTAACAAGTACAGTGCCCCTTTCTTTAATATCTTAACCTCACATGCCGTACTAAAGTCTGGTAGCATCAAACTTCAGCTCAATAACCACCTTATTTTTTTCTTTTCAAATCTTTTTATTAATTTTAAGAAAAACATAAGTAAAATATGAGTACAAAACATTTGAGAGTACACAATTAATAGATTAATTAACAATCAGATATGTATTAATCAATATATAAAGTATCCCAAACTCATAGTATTAATGTAAAGGAATTAAGAAAAAGAGAAAAAGGAGAAACCCCCCCCAAAAAAAAACTAAGAGAATTAAAAAAAAAACTAACCAACATGGGCAATTGCATAATGTTAAATACATACAGTAGTGCCGATGACTCCGAACCTCCATCCACACAATTCAGGATAGTAACAATAAGGTTCAGGATCAGACCATTTAATTCATATGAAAATGTTGAATAAATGGTCTCCAAGTTTCCTCAAATTTAACTGAAGAATCAAAAACCACACTTCTAATTTTTTCTAAACTCAAACAGGAAATAGTTTGAGAAAACCACTGAAATACAGTTGGAGGGTTAATTTCTTTCCAATTCAGTAAAATAGATCTTCTAGCCATTAATGTAACAAATGCAATCATTCGTTGGGATGAAGCGGATAAACGCTTATTATCTATCATTGGTAGACCAAAAATTGCGGTAAAAGGATGTGGTTGAAAATTAATATTTAAAACTCTTGAAATAATATTAAAAATATTTTTCCAATAGTTTTGTAAACAAGGACAAGACCAAAACATATGGGTCAATGAAGCAACATCAGAGTGACATCTATCACAGGTTGGATTAACATAAGAATAAAATCGAGCAAGTTTATCTTTAGACATGTGAGCTCTATGTACAACCTTAAATTGTATTAGGGCATGTTTAGCACAGATAGAGGATGAGTTTACCAATGATAAAAATTGTTCCTATTGTTCAGTAGATATAGGACAATGCAATTCTTCCTGCCATTCCTTCTTAATTTTTTCTGATATATCTGGCTGTGCATTCATAATCATATTATAAATGATAGCTACTAAACCCTTTTGACAAGGATTCCACCTTATTTATTTATTTCCTTCAGCAACATAACTAAGGAGGTGTGATCTTAGCTTAGGTGCATCTACAAAAGTTTATACAAATACTAATCGTTTCAGTCGTGGTATTTCACCGGCAGGTCTCCAAAGGGGTTGTCTTTATTTTTCACAGGCTTTGGCGCAAATCCGTACAACCGGCGTTGCTGTTTAAACATGGCATTTCTATTACCCATCGCCTTTTCCCGGTGAGTCCCCCCGTGGGGAACGTGAGTAATTTGGCAAGGTACTCTCCCGCCTTTCCTTCCCCCAAGGGTTATTCTCTTAACTCCCCGTCCCCAACCTAGTCCATCAGGGGAATTTCCACCCACGTCTTTAAGGCCACCCAGGTAGTTAACCCCTTTTCCAAGACCATACAGGCTGATGTGTTTCAGTGCAAACCTTTTCCTCCGGCCGCATTTAAATTTCGGCCTCCTCGCAGCGCTTTCTTAAATAACAATAGCGTGTAAGGCACCTTTACATTTCAAATCAGCCTGTACTCGATGCGCAGGCATCAATCTAGACTTTAACCTTTTTTCATTCGAGTTGGGAACTACAGATTTACCGTTCTCCCCCACAACAACAGTTATCTCCCCATTCGTAAACTCCACATTAACTCTGATCACTCCCCTCAGCACAACCCTCTGGGAACTCGCACTCCCCAAGGTTAACCCTTTCTTCCCCGAACCAAGCCTATCTGATCCAAAAGGACGGCCGTCTCGTCCAGCTGAGTCAACTACCTCTGACCTTTTCTGAGCTCCGTGACTAGGTTCAGGACCACGTGCATCCCCATCCTGGACACTCTCAAACGGGGCATTGGCCTCTTCCAGGCTTTCAATACCCGTACCCTTTTCAAATTCTAAATTCCCCTGATCCTCCCACTCTCTGGGCAACTCATTTCCGGGGTAACCTCCACCCCGCGGGCTGAAGCAACCTCATCTGCCAACCCAGCAGACATCTTCAAGGGAATGGCATCCTTTTCATCGAGGACTGCCCTCATTTCATTATCGGGAACACCTTTAGAAGCATCCAGGTCCACCCTTGGACCTTTTAACAGCTTTATCTGTTTCTCATCTTTATTTCCTACCTCGAGGACCTTTTTCTTCGTTAAGGAAAGACCTACCTTCTCTCCCTTACCCCCTTTTACGTTACTATCCCTCGTTTTACCACCCTCGAAACCCTCGTGGCACAGGGTCGGTAAAGACGTCTCGGCCAAATCAAAACTGGCCAATTTTAAACTGCTCCCGTTCTCAGCTGCCGCTCTCGACAGGCTGCAAGTGTCCGCGCAAGCGGGATAGCTTGGGGACTCTATGGGCGGGGCCTCAACACGCATCGGTCGGCGGGTCATAGTCATGGCCGACCAAACTTTTCCTCCTGCTAAATCGTTCCCAAGAAGGACATCCACGTCCGTTCTCGGGAATTCTGATGGCACCCCCATTTCAACTGATCCATACACCAGCTCACAATCCAAAAGGACCCTACGCAAAGACACTCTTTCTGTCCCTTTTCCTATTCCTCTTAGGGCTACCTCAAGTCGGAGGTCCGAATTGTAATACGTTACGGCTAATTAATGATAGCTCCGCCCCCGTGTCTCTCCAAATCCGTATGGGAATTGGCGGGTCCCCCTTCCTCACAGACACGGTTCCGTGTGACATATAAATCTCCGACCCCTCGCGCTCTCTGCTCCCCTGGGACCCTCTTGCCGATTTTCTGATTACCACTGCACACCCGATAGGGATCGCTGCTTTCCCTCTCTCTGGCTCCTTTCTCGGAGCAAAGCATTTAGATGCAATATGACCCACCTTTCCACAATTAAAACAGGTCAAGCCAGGACCTCTCCTGCCGTCTTGCCTCTCCTCCTCAATTTACCACTAGCTCCCAGCGGGATCTCCGCCTCAGCCGGCGGGCTTTCTCTACCGTTCCCACGGTCTCTCTGGTAACTTTTTTGCAAGGAAAACTTTGTCTTGTGGGTTAGGGCATATTCATATGCGAACCTAGCAATTTCTGAGATGGACTGATTCGTCCTCTCATTCAAATACATCCGGATCTCTTCCGGAACACAACCTTTAAATTCCTCAATCAAAAATAACTCCCTGATACGCCCATAATTCTCGGCCACCTTTTCCGCGGCGCACCAACGGTCCAAGAGCACACCCTTCTCATGGGCTAGCTCGGTATACGTTTGATTCCATCCTTTTCTTAAATTTCGGAACCTTTGTCTATACGCCTCAGGTACTAACTCGTAACCTCGGAGAATGGCCTCCTTTACTTGATCATAATTCCCTTCCCCTTCTGGGGGCAACGCGGCATATGCCTGCTGTGCTTTCCCTCGTAACACACTTTGTAACAACGCCACCCACTACTCTCTGGGCCACTTCTGATTCACTGCCACCTTTTCAAAAAGCAAGAAATAACTATCAACATCCGTCTCCTCGAACGGGGGGACCAACCTCAACGCCCGACTAACATCAAACCCCTCCTCTCTCTCTTGCCCTTGAGCTCTTCGCTCTTGCTTTCGCCTGTCCAGCTCCAATTCATGGCTCCTTTGTTTCTCTTTCTCTTCTGCTTCTGCTTCTAGCCGCTTTAGCTGGAGCTCATGACCCCGTTTCATCTCTAATTCCTTTAGTTTGAACACCTGCTCCCTTTCCTTTTCCTTTTCAGCTCGTTCCTCAGCCTTTTCCTTTGCAGCTGCTTCTAGCTGCTTTACTTTAAGATCATGGTCCAACCTTACTTTCTCCAACTCTACCTGATCTGTCCCACTCGCTAATCTCTTTTCGGGGATATTTTCCAAATCCTCAGCTGCAAACACCTCCTTTTCAATGTAATACTGATTTATGACTCCTCGCACTTCCTGCTTTTTCATTGATGACCTCACCTCTGCGAGGCCTAACCCCTTTGCCAGATTTACCAAGTCTGATTTGGTAGCCGTCCCTAGCGCCTCTACAGTCGGATTTCTCATAAATTCACCCACATCCATCTTTGCTGGTTTCCTGTCTGGCTACCTGCGTAACCAGATTTAAGTTTGGACTTACAGCCCGATTCACTGACCCTCCCCTTTGGTTTCAAATCCGGGACGAGCAACCCACTTGTTACGTTCCCCAGTAACCGGGTAATTTTCCAGCAAAGATAGATGGATCCACCGAAGCCTGATGCTACTATTTTCAAACGTTTTTATTTATAAAGGGGCACAAACGTATGGTTAATACAAAACATTCAGATCATATACGTCGTCACAACTCAATCTAAAGCACAGGTATAGTAATAATCAATCAGAAATAAGTTCTATCGTTGTCTAGGGGTAATGTAGATATATATCGTTTGCTGGATATCTAAGTCTTTTAGATCACTTCAGTTCCACCAGCCGCCGTCGGTTGTGGTGTCGCGTTGGTGCACTTTTGTTAGAAAGAGAGAGAGAGAGATGTCATTAAACAGCTTCACCTGCCCGGGTCCCTACAGAGCACCGCCGTGGAATCAGAAGAGCAGGCTTCCCGGTTGTTAGTTAAAAGCGATTGTCCGTGATTCCAGCCACAGACTCCCGTTCCGGAATCTAACGCACGTGGGTTCCTTCAGAATGGCGTCCCGCTCCAACGGGAAGCACTATCGTGTCTTCTTCGTGTGTTTCCTTGGTGCGTCTGGCGCCCCGCCTCGGCAGCCCACCTTTTATCTGGACGGGCAGGGTTGTAGATGTCCATCAGGGTGGGGGGGCGAGGCAATCCTTCCCCCATCACCCACCTCACATTGCCCTGAGATTTTGCACATAGGCCAGTTCCTTATCCCACAAAGGTGTCTCCCAAGACAATGGCTATGTCCGAGGCTTTTGTCTTGTTGAGCGACCAGCCCACTTTGCCCGAGGGCTCTCTCTCTCTTGCGATTCTCCCAAAGGAGGGGGCTGAGGTCATAACAATGCAAACTCTTAAGAAATTAGATGCACTGTCATGCTTTCTTCACAATTGCAGTTATGTACTGGGCCCAGGACAAGTCCTCTGAAACAGTGGCACCGAGGAGTTTAAAGCTGCTAACCATTGGGAGCGTCCTAACCAGCTGCATCTCCATCAGGAGTGGGAGCAGCCGAGCATCCAGCCGGAAATCCCTACAAGGGACTGTGAGATTAGCAGAGTGGATCATTGGGGTCTCAATACTATATCTCACAGGCATTCATCAGGAGCGTGGCATACACATGGACCTTGGTATTATATAGGATCCTACCCATCCATCCAGCATCCTCTTTGACTTTCTACCATCAGGCAGGAGACTGAAAAACAAGAACGATCAGGTTGGGAAACAGTTTCTTCCCTCAGGCCATTAGACTTCTGAACTCCCTGCCCCATCTCATTTGAAGTGTTTTGGATTACAATATATATACTGTATATATAATCAGGTGACCATTGACTATCATTTTTTTTATTGTTAAAGTGCACTTATGTATTCACCTTGGTAATGCTAAAATAGCTGCCTGAGCTTTAAGAGAAAATGTTGATGTCATTTTGCATGGGTGGAGTAGAATGAAGAGTTGCCATGTTAGACCATAAGACCACAGGACATAAGAGCAGAATTAGGTCATCTGACGCAACGAGTCTGCTCCGCCATTCAATCATGAGTAATCCTTTTATTTCTTCCTCAACCCCAGTTCCCGGTAATCCCCCCATAACTTTTGATGCCATGTTCAATCAAGAACCTATCAATCTCTGCCCTAAATACACCAAACAACCTGGCCTCCAGAGCTGCATGTAGCAACAAATTCACAACGCTTTGACTAAAGAAATTTCTCCACGTCTGTTTTGAAAGGGCGCCACTCTATCCTGAGACTGTGCCCACTTGTCCCAGGCCCATCCACCATGGAAAACATCCTTTCTACTCTGTCTAGGTCTTTCAACATTCGAAAGATTTCAATGAGATCCCCCTCATCTTTCTGAATTCCAGCAAGTACAGACCCAGAGCCATCAGATGTTCCTCATATGATAGCCCTTTCATTCCTGGAATCATCCTTGTGTACCTTCGTCAGGGTCTCGGCCCAAAACATCGACAGTGCTTCTCTCTATAGATGCTGCCTGGCCTGCTGTGTTCCACCAGCATTTTGTGTGTGTTGTCAGCATTACATCCTTGCTTTTGTATTCTAGACCCCTTGAAATGAATGCTAACATAGCATTTGCCTTCCTCACCACGGACTCAACCTGTGAGTCCTGCACAAGGACTCCCAAGTCCCACTGCATCTCAGATTCCTGGATTTTCTCCCCATTTAGAAAATAGTCCACACATTTATTTCTACTACCAAAGGGCATGGCTATGCATTTTCCAACATTGTATTTCATTTGCCACTTCCTTGCCCATTCTCCTAATCTGTCCAAGTCCTTCTGCATTCTGTTTGCTCAACACTATCTGCCCCTCCACCAAACTTACATACAGCATAAAAGTTCTAAAAAGGACGACATTCAAGTACTTTTCCCAGGTTTGGTGAGGAAACATTTTCTCGAGTAAAATTGATTGATGCTGGAATAGTGTGATAGCAAAATTCCTTAATAGGCCTTCTACATTAGTCTTTTTTGTTCAACTACAAGGCAATATATCGTAAAAGTTTGTCTTTCTTTATTGTTTCATGACCGAATGTGAATGTAACAGAGTGATGTAAATGTGTTAATCTCTGTTTACATAACGTGAGAGAGAACTCATTTTAAGGTCTAGCCTAAATGTGTTTGGAAGTTAAGAACCTGTTGTGCCAAATGTGAGTATATTTCTTAGTTAAGATGAGATCTTGTGTATAAGGTACAGGATTGAGGGAATACTAACATTGTGTGCATTGTCTTTTTTTTTGAATTGCCACTACCATATTGGTTTTGTATATTTTGTTTTAGTCATTTTTATACTGTATACTTAACAAGGGTGTGGTCTGAAGTTAAACAAAGATTGTCATTGGGGGGGGGGGGGGTGTTGGGAACAGACCCAAATTCAAGACATATACACTGAAATACTGGAAACTGGACTGGACCAGACTAGGAGCTGGGACAGAAACACAGATTTGGGCTAGGACAGCGGGTCCAGGACGTGGAACTGGGAACTAGGAGCCTGGGCTTGGACTCGGAGTCAGAGACTGGGTAAGGACCCAGAACCTGGGTCTTGACTCGGGCTTGGACCCTGGAACTAGGCGAGGACATGACGAGGCTAGCGTTCTAGGAGCCTGGCTTGGACTCCGAGTCAGAGACTGGGCAAGGACCCAGAACCTGGGTCTTGACTCGGGCTTGGACCCTGGAACTAGGCGAGGACATGACGAGGCTAGCGTTCTAGGAGCCTGGCTTGGACTCCGAGTCAGAGACTGGGCAAGGACCCAGAACCTGGGTCTTGACTCGGGCTCTGGAACTAGGCGAAGACATGATGTGACTAGAGGACTGGACGAGGAGCGGGCTCTTCGAGGCTTTCCTGGGCAGGACGAGGTACTCCTTTTTAGAGCACAGGGCCGGGACCCCCTTCCTTGGACGCAAGGCCGGGAATGTTTTAGCAGGGCTGGGCCGGGGTAACTGCCGAGGTAAACCGCCATGGAAACTGTCAGGGATTCAGATGGGGAGGGGAAGAGAACAGTCCTGCCTCAGGATAACGGCAAGGACGGCCTGACTTACCCCACGAAGGCAAGGACGGGAAGGGAGCTCAATCTGGGGTGGCTCCGAGTCTCAGGGCGGCCAGCAACGTTAGCTGGCTACGGAAACAGCCGAATCCATATCTAGCTCGGAGTGGCAGACGTCCACTCAGAGGGCCCCAGAAACGGCCGAATCCATACCACAATGACTACTCCCGACTAGAAACAACAAGGTTCCATGAAGAGGTGGCCCTCCAACCAGGCCTAGAGATCACGAATGGCTGCTCTAGCCTTCCACCAGCAGGTTGCTCCAAGGGGATACTGACGAGATGAACCAGCACCGCCACTCGCCCCAAGGCCAGCATCAGGTGATCCAGCCCAACTTAAACAAGGGACAGCCGGAAGACCCGGAGTCCACGGAACGGACCGCGAACCGGAACGCGGATTTCACGGACCAGACCATGACAAAGCTATTAATCGTGGGAACTGTTTCTTATTTTAATTTTGTCGTTATTATTTCGATGCCCTCTTTCTGCAATAAAACATCTAAAACAGATAAAGGTAACATATAAGGACTCGAAATAAAGATTCGACAATAATGATAAACGATAAAATGGCATTAAACATGACAACTTGAGTAACTGAACCAGAAGTGTACTTTGGACTCACTCTATAAAGATTTCAGCACGAGCGAACAATCAATTCAGTTTAAGATTCGTAGCCGAAAATGTCAAAGAAAAGCCGAGCGGGTTTTCAGACCCTTCTGCTGTATTTTCTGATGTTTTTTTCCGCACGGAGTCCCAGCCCAGAAGCTGCCAGGATCCTTGTCATCCCCACAGACTGGAGCCACTGGATCATCATGAAATCCCTGCTCCTGGAACTGGTGCAAAGGGGGCACGAGGTGACGGTGCTGAGGGGCGACAGTTCGCTAAGGATTGAGGCAACGAACAACGATTTCACCATGGAAACTATCCGTACTTCGGGAGAACAGGCACACGCATTTCTTACTGAAGACAAAGTTGATGATTTTATCTTCAACGTTTACTATGTGGAAGATGGTTTCCTCTCCAGCTTCTCCGCTGCCCTCACCTTGATCGCAGTGTCCGACGTCAATTTTGGAGTGACTTCTCCGTTCATTCAGGGACTGTTCGAGGATCGCGCTTTGATGGATCGTCTGAAAACTAGGGGGTTTGACGTGATTTTGGCCGACCCTTTCCATGCAGCCGGTGCCATGCTGTCTCATGCTCTTAACACTTCGTTGGTGTTTTTCGGCAGGTGGATGATATCCGGGGACGTCCACTTAAACTTCGCCCCGTCGCCACTTTCCTTTGTGCCCATGTTCAATTCACGTTTGAGCGACAGAATGTCGCTTGTGGGCAGATTGAAGAACGTGTTGATATACGGAATGTCTAAATTCATAAGCCACTTCTACACTTATCCAGCTTACAATCGGCTTTGTCAGCTTTACCTCAATGATGAAATTACCGTGGAAGAACTTTATCGAAAGGTTGATATCGTCTTAATGAAGGTTGATTTTGTTTTTGAGTATCCCCGGCCGACCATGCCAAACCTGATTTACATCGGAGGTATCCAGTGCGGTCCGGGTCGACCGCTCCCTGCTGATCTGCAGCGATTCATGGACAATTCTGGCGAGGATGGCGTGGTGATCTTCTCCTTGGGAAGTATAGTAGGCACTATTCCTCCAGAAGCGGCGAGTGAAGTTGCGGCAGGACTGGCCAGACTCTCACAGAGGGTGATCTGGCGGTATATTGGAGCGCTACCCCCGAATTTAGGAAACAACACGAAAATCTTGAGCTGGTTTCCACAAAATGATCTGCTGAGTCATCCGAAGACAAGAGCGCTCATCACGCACGGCGGTGAAAATGGGCTTTATGAGGCCATTTATCATGGGGTTCCCGTGGTTGGTATTCCAATTTTTTTTGATCAATATGATAACCTTCTGCGTCTCAAAACCCGAGGAGCAGCGGTCATGTTAGAATTGGCTCACATTAAAAGCGATGACATTTTCCATGCAGTGAAGACAGTCATCGAAAACCCTTCCTATGCAGAGAACATGAAACGATTATCCGCCTTGCACCGGGATGTTCCAGTGCGGCCAATGGAGCTGGCTGCTTTCTGGATTGAATACACAATAAGGCACCGGGGGGCTCCTCATCTTAGAGCCGCCGGTAATGATCTGCCATTCTATCAATACCACTTACTGGATGTGTTTACTATTATTGTGATTTTCATGGGGCTTTTCTTTTATCTCGTATTTAAATTACTTAAAGTTTTACTTGTCAAATTGTGCTCGGGGAGGAAGAGGAAAAAGGACTAAGTGGAGGGAGTTAGAGAAAGAATGAGAGTTCATTCATTTTCGAAATCTCCTTTTGTAAAGCTGCAGAACATTTTCTCTGATATTAATAGTCAAACACAACTAAATCTCGTTTAGCAGCAATACTGTTTTGCTACTCTTATTGCCAAATTGATCAATATCTTATTCCCCAACGTTTTACTTCATCGATCCACTTTTCCCGACTCAGTTGAAGTGCATAGATCCCATTGGAAAACCTTTTGTTTCTGCCCTCCATCTTGCTTCCCTTCTATGTTTCTGATTGCCAGTACACATGAAAAATAATTCTCATTCAATCAGTTTATTAATAGCCGATAGTCTCTAAATATTAGGCTACCAGCCCGAATATAATCCACATGTTAGTGTTTACGATTTGGGAAATTAAATTAAAAATTAGTAATGTTATGCATGTTAGATAACGTGCAGTTGATGCCAGCCATGGAGTAATGTAGTCTGTCCTGATCTAGATATTTGAAATATAAGAACTTCAGTAGCATGGGTGGTATGTCTTAAAAAGCAAGGCGGAACAGACTAGATTTGCGTATGCCGAAGTTAGGAAGAGTAAAAGGCGCCGTGATTGAAATGCAAAATCCTGATAGGTCTTTCTGAGTGGACATGGAGAGGACGGTTACTCCTCTAGGAGAATCTAGTACTGATGGTCACTAAGTTAAAATAAAAGTTTAAGAAAGAAATCAGACGGAATTTTATTTCACTGCCAATAGTGATTCTGATTTTCTACGTCAAAGCGTGGCAGTAGCTGAGGTATATTCATAATTCAATCTGATTTGAACTAGTTTCGACCAGACCCGTGTTCAAACGTACGTTTTGCCGTCGGTCTCCGCCCATAGCGGGCGAATAGTGACGCCTGAACAGGTTTGCACCAGCTGGAGGCACGAATAGCACTCAGGCAGACGGTACTTCAACGTACTCAGAGTAACCAAAGTGGCAGATGCTATTGGAGTATAAAATATTATGGAGTATAAAACTTAATGCTAAAAACTATGGTGTGTTGGTATATGCTAGGGAGAGGTGGCTGGGAGCGGTCGCCAGCTGTGAAGTTGCTGTGTAACCAAAACTGTGTGAAATGCTAAAAGACAATGATGTGTCAATATATGCTAATCAGGTATCCAATTGAATGTAGAGGCAATACGTGTTAATGAAAAGGAGCTAAGAGATATTTTGCTTTGAACGTGTCGGCTGTGTAACTAAAGCTATGTAGAAGACAAGTTGTCTGCTGTGTAATTAAAACTATATAGTCGACTAGAACGAATAAGTCAATAGGTAAAAACAATAGTAACGGATGTACTGTGATATGCACCGCTTGGATATGTTAATGCAGCTAAACCAGGTTTGCTTTAAAAAGCGGCTGGGTCCGAAAATCGGGAGGCATTCAGCGACTAGCTCAATGACTGTCTCAACTTTGATTTGCAAATTAAAGTTTAACCCTTCTTGAAGAATTTTCTGCGTCTCCTGGTCATTTGAAAAGCACGAAAAACCACGACAATGCCAAGAAGTTCAAGTGTAAAGTCGATCGTCCAAATGCTAACTTATAAAGACCTGTCGAGTGAATAAAAAAAGAAATAAATTTAAAATAAACAGCGGAAATGTTGCGCTACGCCTACGCTGATGTTGGAAGAAAGCGACGGAGGGCGAGTAGTACATTTGGCAGGCAATAGGTGGGAGCAGGTGAGGGAGAAGGTAGGAGGGTGGGGTAATGGGGATGAAGCAAGAAGCCAGGAGGTGATGGGTAGCGGTAAAGGATTGCAAAATCAGGAATCAACCAAGAGAGGACGCTGTGTCATGGAATAAAGGGAAGAAAGAGGGGGACCAGAACGAGGTGATGCCCAGGTGAGGGAAGGAAATGAGTGAGAAGGTAACAAGAATAGGGAGTGCAGAAGGAGAAAAGCGCGGAGAGGAGTAATTAGTGGAAGTTAGAGAAATCGGTGTCACGTCATCACATTGGAAGCTATCCATCGGGAACAAAAGGCGTCCCCCCCCCACCCCCCAAACTAATTTTGGCCTCTTCGCAGCAGTAGATTAGGCCATGGACAGCCAGGTCAGTATGTGAATTGGAAGTCAATTTGAAATTGGTATCCACCGGGAGATCCTGACTTTTCCTACGGACAGAAGGTTCTCGACGAAGCAGTCCCACAATCTACCACGGGTTTGACGAAGCGGCAACACCCCCCCCCCCCCAATCTGTACCAGGCTTATGAAGTGGTGTCCAAATCTGACGTAACATTACTCTCAGTAATGCAGTCAGGAATCGAAATACAAGACACAATTCGATGCGAACTAGTAATCAAATCTGACATGCAGGTTTACTAAAACTAATAACAGAAAAATCTTAAAGTAATTTAATAGACTTAAAATCTTTAAAACAACTACAGTACTAACGTTAACAAACCTGGAACTTACTCCCTTGCACCTTTTTCTCTAAACCAATGAAATGGGTTGCTGACTCTGTGCCGTGTGTAATCAGAAACTGTGAAGACCCCAAAAGATGAAAGGACTTGAGAATGGAAGTCAAAATTGCTCCCTGGGATGTTTATCGTCAACAAGAAATCATGGTTATAAAATTCCAATGAACAATTATTTAAACTATTCTTTCACGAAGAAGATTTCCTGAGAGAGAAAGAGAGAAATAAAGAACGTGAAATTTTCAAAATTGACCGTGATCGATTTTTATCATTCAGAAAATACGGCGAGAGTTGGTTTTAAGTGACTGGAGACGCGTGTCACAACCTGCTGTCACAATCAGGGGCCGTTCAAAATTGTCGGCACTTTGTCAGCATCACCTCGTGGGTATGCATTGTTCCTTGAATTGTTGACCTTTTTATGTGTAATTGTTTGGCTTTGGACTAGCTCTGGGTTGCAGGTGTCTCATTTGGTATCATGGAGATTTTTAAGCTCTCTTTGTGATTCCTTTTATTCAATTTGTGATGCATTAATTAGCACGCTATTTGCAATGTCTTGTCATGTAGTTTGTTGCCTTTGGGAATTATTACTTGTCTTCACACCAATGTTGTCTGATCGGTCCTGAAATCCTATGTGCTCCAGGGTGTATATCAGCGACCCATCTCTGCTGCATCATTGTGGTTCCTCGTCATGAGAAATTCAGAACAAGATCTTCTGTGTATTGTGAGTGATTTCAGCTTGTCAAGATTCGGTATAGTTTGCCTGATCTCTTGATAGTTTTTCTAGATAATTTCTGAAATACACTTTAATTTTGTTTGAATTGCTGAAGTCTCTGTGATTCCTGCATTTGAGTTTGCTAGTGACCCTCACACCCGCTATGATGTAATGGAGAGCAAAGCACTTTTGAAATTCTGTGTGATCCTCTGTTTGTCCTTATTCTTCGAAGGCCATGTGATTGACAATCTCTGACATTCATTGTTGTAGCATTGGCAATAAAAGAAAAAAATGGAAAATGCGGAGAAGCATTCATACTTTTCCATTCCCTGCATGTTCGTGTTTCTAAAGGCCTTTTAATCACTACTAATATCTAGTCAGCCTCATCTTGGGCACTAGCCTGCAAAGTACCCAGGACATCTGAAGGGAGCGGTGTCTCGGAAAGGCAGCATCCATTACTGAAGACCTCCAGCACCCAGGGCATGCCTTCACTCACTGTTACCATCAGGTATGAGATACAGAAGCCTGAAGCTACACACTCAGCGATTCAGAAGCAGTTTCTTCCCCTCTGCCAACCGATTCTTAAAAGGACATTGAAGCTTTGGACGCTACCTCACTTTTTTTAATATGCAGTATATCTGTTTTTGCACATTTTATATAATCTATTCAATTAATGTGTTGGTGCGTGGCCTAGTGGGCAAGGCATCAGACTAGTAACCTGAAGGTCACTGGTTCGAGCCTCAGCTGAGGCAGCGTGTTTGTGTCCTTGAGCAAGGCACTTAACAACACATTGCTCTGCAACATCACCGGTGCCAAGCTGCATGGGTCCTAGTGCCCTTCCCTTGGACAACATCGGTGGCGTGGAGAGGGGAAGGGCTGCAGCTTGGGCAACTGCCGGTCTCCCATACAACCTGCCCAGGCCTGAGCCCTGGAAACTCCAGGTGCAGATCCATGGTCTCTCAAGACCGATGGATGCCACCACACCACATTCAATTAATGTAATTGATTTACTTGTTTATTATTATGTTTTAGTTTATTTCTTATTATTTTTTCTCTCTCTGCTAGATTATGTATTGCATTGAATTGCTGCTGCACATTTCACATCACATGCTGGTAATAATAAAACTGATTCTGATATTTCTGCCTCCACCAGTTCTGCCTAGCAGTCTGTTCCAGGCACTTACATCTCTTTAAATAAATTTGCACATCTAGTTTAAAATTCCTCCCTGTCATCTTCAATGATGGTCCTCCATGGGAACAGCATTCCGACTCTCTATCTAATCAAATCAAGTTTAATTATCATGCAAAGCATATATAGATACAGCTGAGTAAGGTACCATTCCTCTGGGGCCAAGGTGCCATATATTCAGAATAGCATGTAACATAATTGAAAATTTTGAGCAAAGAAGCATATTCACTCAAAAAAAAGTATATATCATCCAAGACCCTGAGCAACAATCCAGCCTGTTATTTCACCTTTCGAATAGGGGAGAGCAGCACTGATGGGTGAAGCCAGGCTGCAGCCAAACTCAACCACAGTGTAGAACTTCCGTGTCTCTCACCTGCTCTGCAGCAGCAGGCAAGCCCTAGGCTTGAGACCTAATTCTCACTACAACTGTGGCTACATGTTGAGAGCTCCCTATCTATGCTTCTCATAATCTTAAGATTATTTTATCAAGTCTTCACTCAGTCGCCAATGCTCCAAGGATGAAATTTTATCACTCTGGGATTTATGACACTTGCTATTTCTCTTCTTCAAAGCGTTCAAAAGTAAAGGTACTGTATATCAACAACTTTTGATCAGCTGGCATAGGAACTCTGACTCCAAACAATTGTCACCAGCTCAGTCCATTTCACCTACTGGAGGACATTAGTAATTATGATTTAACATGCAACAACATGGCTGGGAGATATTGGGGGACGTAACTGCAAGCTCATTGTTAAATTGATTTGAGAAGATGTAAAATAATTGAGTGGCATACAAAACAAACATATCACAGGTGGGGAGCTTAGTTCAGCAGGAAAGCTGAAGGTAGAGCATTGTTGTTCTATCTCCCGGAAGGGAAAGCAGACAAGCTTAGATTGATGAGCAAGATAGCAGCATGAGTGAATCCAATAGGTCCTCATAAAAGATACACTATGTCTCAACGCACCCCACCCCTAGAGACAACAAGGTAGGCACAGTAATTGAAATAGAGAACAGAGACAGAGTAATTATACATTCAAGACTCTAACAGGTTTCTACAGTTGTAGCATGGAAACGTTCTGACTGGTTGCATTGCAGCCTGGCATGGACACTCCAGTGCACAGAAACTCAAGAGGCTACCAAGTATTGTAGATCAGCCAACTCCATGATGAACACAACCCTCCCCTTGATCGAGAACATTTTCAAGTCATGGGATTGATGTGTGTCAACAAAACATCATTCATCATCAATGCCATCTTCTCATTACAACCATCTGGGACATGCACTCATTGCAACCATTGTGGAGGAGGTACAGAAACCTGAAGATCCATATTTGATGATCCAGAAACAGCTTCTTCCCCTAGGGTATCAGATTTTGGAATGGTCCATGAAACTATGAAAATGTTACTTCTGTGTTAAACTATTTATTTAGAACATAAGAACATAAGAGTAGGAGCAGTAGTAGGCCATCTGGCCCCTCAAGCCTGCCCCGCTGTTCAATAAGATCGTGGCTGATCTGTCTGTAACTCACCTCCACCTACCTGCCTTTCTCCCATAACCCTTAATTCTCCTACTACGGTATGTAAAAATCTATCTAACTGTATCTTAAATATATTTAGTGAAGAGGGCTCAACTGCTTCCCTGGGCAGAGAATTCCACAGATTCACCACTCTCTGGGAAAAAACAGTTTCTCCTCATCTCCATCCTAAATCTTCTCCCCTGAATCTCAAGGCAATGTCCCCTAGTTCTAGTCTCACCTACCAATGGAAACAACTTTCCTACTTCTTTCTTATGTATCCCTTTCAAATTTTTGTATATTTCTATAAGATGCCCTCTCATTCTTATGAATTTCAGAGAGTATAGTCCCAGGCGACTCAATCTCTCCTCATAGGATAACCCTTTCATCTCTGAAATCAACCTGGTGAACCTCCTCTGCACTGCCTCCAAAACCAGTGTATCCTTTCTCAAGTATGGAGACCAGAACTGCACACAGTACTCCAGGTGTGGTCTCACTAGTACCGTGTATAGTTGCAGTATGACCTCCCTGCTCTTGAACTCAATCCTTCTAGTAATGAAAGCCAACATTTCATTTGCTTTCTGAATAACCTGTTGCACCTGCAAGCCAACTTTTTGCGATTTATGCACAAGCACTCCCAAGTCCCTCTGCACAACAGCAAAGGGACAACACAAAGGTTGCAACCTTTCACTATTTAAATAATAATCTGCTCTTCTATTATTCCTTCCAAAGTGGATGATCTCGCATTTATCAATGTAGAATTCCATTTGCCAGACCTTGGTCCACTCACTTAACCTATTTATATCCCTCTGCAGACTCTCCACATCCTCTGTACAATTTGCTTTTCCACTCAGTTTAGTATTATCAGCAAATTTTGCTACGCTACACTCAGCCCCTCTTCCAAATCATCAATGTAAATGGAAATCAGCTGCGGGCCCAGCACCAACCCCTGCGGCACCTCACTCACCACAGACTGCCAACCGGAGAAACACCCATTTATACCAACTCTCTCCCTTCTATTGGTCAACCAATTCACTATCCATGCTAATACACTACCTCCAATTCCATGCATCTGTATCTTACTTAAAAGTCTCTTGTGCTGCACCTTATCGAATGCCTTCTGGAAGTCCAAGAATACGACATCCACCTTTTTGCCCTCTATCCACTGCACTCATTATGTCCTCAAACCTTAATGACAGCTTCAAGCATTTTCCCGACTACAGATGTTAAGCTAACTGTCCTATAGTTTCCCGTTTTTTGCCTACATTCTTTTTTAGAAAGTGGCATGACATTTGCTGTCTTCCAATCCACCAGGACCTGTCCAGAGTCTAGAGAATTTTAGTAAATGATTACCAACTATAACCTCCGCCAATTCCCTCAGCACCCCGGGATGCATCCCATCAGGTCCAGGGGACTTATCTAACTCAGGCCCTCTAGTTTTCACATCACTATCTCTTTAGTGACTGTGATTTTATCGAGGTCCTCACCTCCCATTTTGTCCATAACATCATTCTTTGGCATATTAGATGTATCCTCCACTGTGAACATAAAATAGTCGTTCAATGCTTCAGCTATTTCCTCGTCACCCAATATCAATTTCCCCTTCTCATCTCCCAAGGGGCCTACATTGACTTTAGCCACCCTCTTCTGCTTTATATATTTATAAAAACTTTTGCTATCTGATTTTATATTTTGTGCTAATTTACTTTCATAGTCTATCTTTCCTTTCCTTATTCCTTGTTTAGTTGTTCCTTGTTGCTTTTTAAAGTTTTCCCAATCCTCCAGTCTCTCACTACTCTTTGCAGCTTTGTACACGAGCTTTTTATTTAATACTATCTTTTATTTCCTTAGTTATCCAAGGCTGGCTCTCCCCACACTTACTATTCTTACTTTTGACTGGAATATACTTTTGATGAGCACTGTGAAAAATCTCTTTGAAAGTATTCCACTCTTCTTCAACTGTCCTACCAAATAGCCTGTGCTCCCATCCACATTAGCCTACTCCTCCCACATCCTGTTGTAGTCTCCCTTGTTCAAGCATAATACACTAGTCTTAGATCTAATTATTTCATCCTCCATCTGTAGGCGAAATTTAATCACACAATGATCACTCTTTCCAGGAGGATCCCTGACTACAAGTTTGTTAATCTTACCTGTCTCATTGCACAGGACTAGATCTAAGATAGCATTTTCCCTTGTAGGTCCTCTAACATGCTGCTCAAGAAAGCCACCGCGGATGCATTCTGTGAAGTCCTCCTCAAGATTTCCTTGACTAACCTGAATCACCCAACCTACGTGGAAGTTAATATCCCTCATGACAACTGCCATTTTGTTCTTGCTAGCCTCAGTTATTTCTTGGTTAATCGCCTCTGCCACTGCAATATTTTTATTAGGTGGCCTATAGACATCTCCCACTAGTGACTTTTTTCCCTTTACTATTCTTAATCTCTACCCAGATGGACTTAACATTCTGCTCCGTAGATCTTATATTGTCTCTCACAATCGCCCTTATTTATTTTGAAATTATTAGTTAATTTATGTTTTTGGACCATACTGCTGTAGAAAAATAACAAATTTCATGTGATACAAGTCAGTGATAATAAACCTGACCCTCATTCAAGTGTGCGATCTCTGTAAATATAATACATTGAACGTTATCAATGATTACATCGATGGTCTGGGTGGAAATGCACAACTGGTTTTGTAACCTTGCACTTGAATTATCATGGCTGTGGGTATCACCACATCTGCTTCATCATAACCTGAGACATCACCTGAGCAGAGGTGCAATGGCTCCATGGATTCCATAGTTAGAAAAGTGGGCATGAGAATAGAATGCGATAGAGACGCCTGGATGGTATTGTTCTGTACCACTTAACTACTTTGGCCAGAAAGAATGACAATCTTCAAATCAGTGAATTCAAATAAATCAAGGACAGTGGAAGCAGTCTTTGTTCTTGCCGTGTGCTTGGGGGGGATGGAGGCTGCCATTTTGTGATGTTACGGATTCAGCAACAATAAATATATGAGTGAGGCAGGGTATTTTATATCAAATAAAACATTTATTAAACACTGAAAAACAAACCCCCAAAAAGTAAACAAACGATTAACGCAACCGTAAATCAGCTGCTGTGCGGCAGCTTAAACAGTTCTTAAAGGAATAAAGCAAAAACAGTTCTTAAAGCGATGTTACAAAAACAGTTCTTCAAAGTAGTACTGCAAAAGTTCAAAATGCTTACAGTCCATTAAAGGAGAGACTTTTTAGACAATTTAAATTCTCCTTCACGTCATGTTGTTGCGGTTCCAAGTCGAACTATACTTTTCCCAGAGAATTTACGAAGATGAAAATGAAACGGTTTAAAGGCACTGACCTTTCCTTAACAAAACTGTACCCAACCCTTTCTGCTGTTATTTGCAGGGGTTACCACGGGCACAGCCAATGAATTCCTTCCGAATGAGGATCAAACAGGGTCGAACCTGTTTCAACGTCGAAATCGACTTTCCTCAATCTTTTAACTCCCAAACTCCAATCTTCACTCTCCACTGATTTTTAACGGGCAGTATTATAAAGAAACTGCCAGCAATGACCTTTTAAACTTTAGGCATTAAATAAAACTCCACCTTTCAACCAAACTGCGTCATAATATTGGACCACGCAGTGGCATGGAATCAAAATGGCAAATCCAGCCACAAACTGCCCCTCCTCACAGGGAGGGGTCCTCCTTTTATAACCTGTAAAAAAACACCTGTCACATGACCTCTACTGGCGGGAAAATGACGTCACTCCACCATAACAAGACCATTACCTTAAGTCCAGTATAGCTTCAACACCACTGTCACGTGACAAGTACAAAATACCCACGGGTACATAACAGTGAAGACACTCGATTCTCCATTTTGTGAGCTTGACATGCTGGACTTGATTAGTGTTTTAAAGAAGACACAAAGACTTCAGATAATCTGCTGGACTGGAGTTCATTTCCAAATAAGGAGTTGTTTGTGAGGTGTTCTTTGGTTGGCTATAACATGCAGACTTCTGAATGCCTGAGGTGATTTGAGCTCATTGCTGACTGAGAACAAAGAGCCATGAGTCACCAACTGTCCCTTGATGGGAAGAGGACAATAGATGGATGCTGCTTTGGACCAGAGCCAATGACCAGGTGTTAAAGGCCAGACACATGACCTGCGGCCAATGACACGGGAATGCGACATTTGAATTGATAAGCAATGGATATAAAAGTGGATGCTTTGTGTGTGCCGGTGGCAGTAACTTCGAAGAATAACCATTGCAGACACAAGCGAGAAGAACCCTGCGTGAAGCATGTGGAGAGTGAGTCGGGACCACGAGGAACAAGGAGCACCTGGCCAGCGTAAATTCCTCAGCCCGGGTAATACTTTTGCTATTCTTTGACTATCCAGGAGAGTCAGGGATACTTAGCAGGTGTGCACACAAGGTATTTAGTGTATGAATTCACGTATTAGTTAGTTTGAACAATAAAGGTAATTGTCAGTAAATACAGATCTCTCTGTGCCTCACTCAGAATCGTTGGAAGAGGTAGAAGCGGTATCTATCTCTCTCTCTCTCTTCCAACGGCTAGGTCTTCCAATGTACAGTAAGAAACTACAACAAAATCAGAGTAGATCAAATCATCAGTGCATTTTGCTATTGACTTTCAAGGGAAGCTCCATCTACTGGTTATTGTCTGGACAATAGCTTCAATGTTACAGCTCAAATAAATCACTTTTATACTTTTACAGAGATAGTAATTAGGTTGTTCCATTCCATAATGACTTTCTCCATTATCTGCATCCATCTCTTATTCCCGACTTTTGTTCTTCATTCAGTCTATTTGTCTTTAGCGGCTTCCTCCCCCATGACAAATGTGTCTGATTTTCCTCTTGTGTTGAAGCATCTCACTGCCATAAAACACACATCGATAAAACACTCCCACAGACTTCTTGTTAGCTTCCATCAAAAGAAACCAACAAATCAGCACACAGGTTCCATTTTGTCACATTACATTTTACAAATGTTCTAAGTTCATGAAGAATTCAAGGTTATAGGTATATTTCCACATTCCCTCTTTCTTGTCATTTCATGACACCATTATCTTCAAAATACAATTGTTAAGGCATGAGTACAGTAATCAAGGAAATTTTAAATATTTATTTAATGATATATTCTCAGAACTTTAGTTAAACAAAATCCCCCTTTCCTGGTCTGGACCAACAGGTATCCATTTTCAATATCCTCCCCTTCTTAGTCCTGCTGCACAATACAAAAATTGCAAAAGAAGAACACATATTATTTTGAAAGCAATAATGTAAGATAGTTGCCAACCATCCTCTTCCCAGAGTGTTATTATTGTGAAACTGATCTTCCACTTTCTTAATCTTTTTGGTGGCCTCTTGAATGTAATCTGTAAAATGATTTATGTCTTTAGATTCACCTGCACATGAATACTCAATTCTTGTCCAATCAGGGAACACATGCCTCCTTTCTTGGATAAAACAAAGTGCAAAGCCATTCAGTTTTGCAATGCTACCATACGCACAGGGTGAGTTGCCGGGGTACGGGCTGTTTCAGATTGGGAGCAGAGTAGTCTGAAGTGAGAGGCTGAACAGCCAGAAGCCTTGGTACATACTGGTACCAATGACATAGGTAGAAAAAGGGAGGAGGTCCTGAAGAGAGAATTCAGGGAATTGGGTAGAATGCTGAAAAGCAGAACCTCCAGGGTAGCAATCTCAGGATTGCTGCCTGTGCCATGTGCTAAGAGCGCAAGGATAGCATAATCAGGCATATTAATGTGTGGCTGAGAGTCTGGTGTAGGGAGGCAGGGCTTTAGGTTTCTGGATCACTGGGGCCTCTTCTGGGGGAGGTACAACCTGTACCAAAAGGACAGGTGACACCTAAATCCAAAGGGTCCAATATCCTAGCAGGCAGATTTAATAGAGCTGTTCAGGAGGGTTCAAACTAATTTGGCAGGGCACTACTTTGTGAATCTGAGTGATAGGGCTGAGGAAGGGGAAAACAGAAATAAATCAAAGACAGCATGCAACAAAGATGATATGAAGGACAGGCAGAAGATAAGGCATAATCACAGCCAGTGGGATGTGTTACAGGGCAATAGAGGCATGGTGCAGTTAGAACAGAAAGTAAACACTGGACTGAAAATTTTATATTTGAATGCACACAGCATAAGAAATAAAATGAGTGATCTTGAAATTCAGCCACAGATTAGCAAGTATGACTCTGTGGTCATCTCTGAAACTTAGCTAAAGGGTGGCTGCCATTGGGAGCTGAACGTCCAAGGATATACACTGTATTGGAAAGATAGGTTAGTAGGCAGAGGGGGTGGTGTGGCCCTGTGTATAAGAAATAATATTAAATCATTCAAAAGGCATGACATAGGATCAAAAGGTGTGGAGTCTCTCTGGGTTGAGTTAAGAAATGACAAGGGTAAAGGGACCCTAATGGCAGCTGTATATAAGCCTCCAAACAGCAGCCAGGATATGAAATACAAATTACAGCAGAAGATAGAAAAGGCATGTCAGAAAGGCAATGTCATGATAATCATTGGGGATTTTAACACAAAACTGGATTGAGAAAACCTGGTCAGTGCTGGACCTCAAGAGAGAATTTATAGAATGTCTAAGGGACGTCTTTTTAGAACAGCTTGTTGTTGCGCCCACTAGGGGATTGGAAGTGCTAGATTGAGTGTTGTGCAATGATCCGGAGGTGATAAGAGAGCTTGAGGTTAAAGATGCCTTAGGGAGCAGTGATCACAATATGATCAAATTCACATTGAAATTTGAGAGGGAAAAAATAAAATACAATGTATCGGTATTTCAGTGGAATAAAAGAAATTACAATGGCAGGAGAGGTGAACTGTTCAAAGTCGACTGGAAAGGGACATTTGCAGGAAGGACAGCAGAGCAGCAATGGTTGGAGATACTGTGAAAAATGAGGGAAGTGGAAGACAGATATATTCCAAATAAGAAGAAATTTTCAAAGGGAAGAAGGACACTGCCATGGCTGACAAGTGAAGTCAGAGCCAAAGTAAAAGTAAAAGAGAGAGTATGCAAGGAAGCCAAAGCTGGTGGGAAGACAGAGGATTGAGAAGCTTTTTAAAACCCACAGAAGGAAACTAAGAAGATCATTAGAAAGGAAAAGATGAATTCTGAAAGGAAGCAGGTGACTAATATCAAAGAAGATACTAAAAGCATTTTAAGTATATAAAAAAGAAAAAAAGAGTAAAGGAAAGTAGAGAGTAGATATAAAACCAATAGAAAATGACACTGGAGATATTGTAATCAGAGATGCAGAGATGGCAGAGGAACTGAATGTGTATTTTGCATCAGTCTTCACAGTGGAAAACATCTGCAGTGTACTGGACATTCAAGAGTGTCAGGGAAGTGAAGTTTGTGCAGTGAAAATTATGACTGAGAAGGTGCTCAGGAAGCTTAATGGTCTGCGGGTGGATAAATCTCCTGGACATGATGGAATGCACCCTTGGGTTCTGAAGGAAGTAGCTGGAGAGATTGCGGAGGCATTAACAATGATCTTTCAAGAATCGTTAGATTCTGGCATTGTACCAGACGATTGGAAAATTGCAAATGTTACTTCACTATTTAAGAAGGGTGGGAAGCAGCAGAAATGAGACTATAGACCTGTTAGCCTGATATCAATGGTTGGGAAGTTGTCAGAATCGATTGTTGGGGATGAGATTATGGAGTACCTGAAGGCATGTGACAAGATAGGCCAAATACAGCATGGTTTCCTGAAAGGAAAATCCTGCCTGACAAACCTACTGCAATTTCTGAGAAAATTACAAGCAAGGTAGACAAAGGAGATGTAGTAGATGTGGTGTACTTAGATTTTCAGAAGGATTTTGACAAGATGCCACACATGAGGCTGTTTAGCAAGATAAGATTGCATAGAATTACAGGGGAGTTCCTAGCATGGGTGGAGCATTGTCTGATCTGCAGAAGACAAAGAATGGGAATAAAGGGATTCTATTCTGGCTGGCTGCCAGTTACCAGTGGAGTTCCACAGGCATTGGTGTTGGGACCGCTGCTTTTTACAATGTATGTCAATAATTTGGACTAAGGGATTAATGGATTTGTGGCTAAATTTGCTGATAATACAAAGATAGGTGGAGGAGCGGGTAGTGTTGAGGAAACAGTGAGTCTGCAGAGAAACTTTGATAATTTAGGGGAATGGGCAAAGAAAAGGCAAATGCAATACAATGCTGGAAAGTGTATGGTCATGCACTTTGGTGGCAGAAATAAACGGGCAGACTATTATTTAGATGGGGAGAGAAATCAAACTGCAGAAATGCAAAGGGACTTGGGAGTCCTTGTGCAAGGTATCCTAAAGGTTAACCTCCAGGTTGAGTCTGTTGTGAACAAGGCAATGTGGCATTCACTTCTGGAGGTATAGAATATAAGAGCAGGGATGTGATGTTGATGCTCTTTCAGGGTCTCGTGACACCACACTTGGAGTATTGTGTGCAATTTTGGGCTCCTTATTTTAGAAAGGATATACTAATGCTGGAGAGGGTTCAGAGAAGATTCACAAGAGTGATTCCAGGAATGAAAGGTTACTGTATGAGGAACATCTGGCAGCTCTTGGCCTGTACTCCCTGGAGTTCAGGAGATTGGGGCGGTGGGGTGGGGTTGTGGAATCTCATAGGAACATTCAGAATGTTAAAAGGCCAGAACAGGTAAGATGTGGCAATGTTATTTCCCATAGTAGGGGATTCTAGGACAGAGGGCATGACTTCAGGATTGAAGGACGTCCATTTAGAACTGAGACGTGGAGAAATTACTTTAGTCAGAGGGTGGTAAATCTATGAAAATTGTTGCCATGAGCAGCTGTGGAGGCCAAGTCATTGGGTGTATTTAAGGCAGAGATAGATAGGTTCTTGATTAACCAGGGCATCAAAGGGTATGAGCTGAAGGCAGGGGAGTGGGGATGACTGGAAAAATTGGATCAGCCCATGATTGAATGGCAGAGCAGACTCAATGGGCCAAATGGCCTACTTCTGCTCCTATATCTTATAGTCTTATCTACGGACTGCCACCAACTCTGCCGACAAATTACATATTGCTTGTTGGGTTTGGTTGAAAGTATATGCAGGTTCATTTGCTAAGTTTTCCAGTGCTGATGCCATGTTAATCAGTTTCCATGCTCTTCTACCAATTCCATAGGCAAGTCCGTCCCCAGGTACAACACTATGTTCTTTTACTCCGGGGTTAGCATTGGCTTACAGAGGTATGTACCATCCTTAAAAACGCTCATTCTTTTCAAATTTATATCCCCATCTACCCCCAGTGACAGTCTGGCCGTGCTGATAAGGGGAGGAAGGGGGAGGCGAGTGGTCTGTGTTTCTTAGTCTCATCATCATTGTACCAACATATCCAGGTCAGAAGGCTTGGACAATTGGAATATCAATTCATATCTGTTTCATTAAAGGGCATGGGTAAAATGGGAACACCCATTTGTACATGTGCCTGGACAGCCGTACAAACCCAGCAGCACGGGACATTGTTCCTGTTTGCATATACATAAGCCATTCAAAAGGAAGGGTTCGTGGCAGTTCCATCTGTCAGCGAAAAGACGACGGTTAATCCAGCCACCCTCATTAGGATGCTCAGTGTTTTAATTTTTTTACGTCGTTAGGCACCTTATTACAGTGAGAGGCGTGAATCCATGATGGCTTTTCTCTTAACTTGATGGCTGTGTTAGTATCCAGAAATACCTGAAATGGACCTTCAAATTGAGATTCCGAAGAATTCTCTCTTTCAGATGTTTGCACCACCACGTAGTCTCCGGGCTCATGGCATCTAGTAATGGTTGCTGGGCTTCCTTTACCTGTTTCTGATATTTGGTAATGTTCCTATTAAAGGGCTGTACTATAGTTCAGAATACTGTTGTCCAGATTATGTACATCCATCTGCTTAACTCTGATTGGCATATCTGATGGCATACAGATGTGCAGTCCCATTGTTATTTCCTGGAGGGACAAACCAATGATTCTATTAGCAGTGACCCGAATAGTCATCAGAACCAAAGGCAGCACCTGTCCCCACTTTAGTCCATTTTCCTGACGCATTTTGCTAAATTTGTTCTTAATTGTTCTGCTGACTGGGTATGGTATCTGCAATGGAAATGTTGGTCTCCCTGTAAGATTTTACCTACTTCTTTAATTATTTTACCAGTCAACTGGATACCATTGTCGCTAGGTAATTTTCAGTCCATCCCAAATCGTGTACAAAGCATTTTGTTACTGGAACTGCATCATTCTTCCGACAAGGTAATGCTTCAACCCATCGTGAAAAACATCAATAATGACAAATACATCTTTATACCCTTTACATTAAGACAATTCAATAAAGTCCAACTATTGGTGTACAAAATGGCTATCTGATGATGGGATATGAACTCCTGTTATTTATACCAATTTTCTCGGATTCTGTAAGGGAGATATCATACATTGTCTCCAGATTTGTTCTGCAACTTGAAATACTCCTGGGGCATACCAAGTTTGTTTTATTTTCCAATTCATCATTCCCCTCTTCCTGGATATGTGAACTTGTGAACACGTTGGGCAATCTACAATCACAATTTATGTGGGGCCACAGTGTGTCCCTCAGGATGAAGCCATGTACTACCGTGCTGCTTACAACCCAGCTTCCCTCCTTTACCCCACTGATGGAGCAGTGGACTGGAATGCTCATATGTGGGAGGGGTCATAGCAGTCAGCTGCATGGTGTTAAGTGTGAAGCCAAGCAGAGCTGCAGAACGGATGCTGGTAAAAGAGAGAGATGAGGGAGAGCCATTCAAGATGCTAATATGAGAGAGTTAATGAAAGAGAGATACATAATTCAGTATTTTGGCGTCTGCAGTGATACCGCCACGGACACTTTGCTTTGAATATGAATTGCTCATTAACAAATGTAAATAAATGAGACAAAAGGAAACGGTGAAGTTTGGTGGACAGGTGATACCCCATCGGGGGAGGGGATAAAATAGCGGGTTTGTTAAGACACCGCAGACACGCCACGAGACCCTAAAGACAGCATTGTGCCCCCACAAGTCGGTGGGAGTTTGGAGGACCGATTTGCGGGAATCGGCCAGAGGCTCACAGGGTGTAAAGGTACGACCGGTGGGGATTTGTTGTGTGTCCACCCTTGGCTGGGTGACGGGTTCACCATGGAAGAATGGTCGCATCTAGAACGGAGGGGTCACAGTCGGTGACCACAATGGGACAAGAAGAGAATGGAAGGTTTACCTGAAATCTCAGCTGTATCTCTCTCTCTCTTTCGCTCCAAGGGTACCACAACTACCTCGAACTACACTAAACTGAACTGAACTCTGCTTCACTTGAAGAATGATCATTTACCCCTAGACTTCGATAGAGCTTGGCTGATTCCTGTTCCCATATTTCAGTGTGTATGTGTATATTATCATTGCTAACCTGTAACATTTATATCCTTGCATTTAGTGTACTGTATTACTTAATTTACTAATAAACGTTATTAGATTCTAGTAATTACAGACTCCAACAAGTGTTCCATTTCTGCTGGTTTGACAACCCAGTTACGGGGTACGTAACAATGGAGTCACTTGTTTCTGACACAAGAAGGATGGGCCTAAATGCTTTCTCTTTTGCAGTACAATCTGTCCTTAGAGATCTCATCCATTTGCCCAGTACATGCCACGCATTTAATAAATGTAGCCTGTTTGTAATCGCTCCTGCAATGCCGTCATCAAGTTTTGTGTATTGTAGGGACTCTTTCATTTCATAAGGCAGAATACACCCAGAGTGTTAAGGGTTGTTCACCATGAATGTTAGAGGAGGGTTGAGTTCATGATGGAGCTGGCTGACTCTACAATACTTCACAGCCTCATATATTTCTGTGCACTGTAGTGTCTATATGAGGCTGCAATGAATGCAACCAGTCAGAATGTTTCCATGGTACTGTATAAGGACCATGTTGTATGTTGTTATCATTTCTGGGCAGGGTTTTTCCTTATACAGTACCATGGAAACATTCTGACTGGTTGCATTCATTGCAGCCTCATATAGACACTACAGTGCACAGAAATATATGAGGCTGTGAAGTATTGTAGAGTCAGCCAGCTCCATCATGAACTCAACCCTCCTCTTCATTGAGGACATTTTCAAGATATGGTGCTGAGGTGTGTAAAGAAAACATTATTCATCATCAATGCCATCTTCTCATTACAACCATCTGGGACAAGCCCTCTTCTCGTTGCAACCATTGTGGAGGAGGTACAGAAACCTGAAGACCCATATTTGGTGATTCAGAAACAGCTTCTTCCTGTCAAATATCAGATTTTGGAATGGTCCATGAACTGATGAAAAGGTTACTTCTATATTGAGCTATTTATTTATTTTGTAATTAATAATTAATTTATGTTTTTCAACCATACTGCTGTAGCAAAATAACAAATTTCATGTGATACAAGTCAGTGATAATAAACCTGACCCTAATTCAGTTTTATGATCTCTGTAAATATAATATATGGAATGTTATCTGGAGGCAGAAATTCAAACAATTTTAATCTTTGACTTGTATCAGTTCCAAAGTACAGTGAATTTTTCTTTGTATCTTGGCAATGTATGAACTTTTTTGCACCAGAGGTTCGCAGGTACAAAGAGGCCGTTAGGTCAATTGGAAAGTGAATCGTCCAAAAAAAATTCCTGATGTTGCTAACTTCTCAGTATATGTTGTGTCAAATTAAAAAAAATAGCACACACACATTCCCAACAGAGCTGCAATGACATAGAATATTCTACCCCTCTCCAAATAAAAATCTAATTTTTAATGTATAAAGCATTTTAGCTAGCTAGAATTTCTTTTCAAGACTTCCATTGATGTAAATGTAAAAGTGACTTGAGTAATGGGCGAATTGCAGTCATATCCACAATGACAAGAAGATTGGAGTTGTCCAGCACCAATTTTGCAGAGAAACTGATGAAGATCTTTCAGCAATCATTTACAACATTCAGATGCAAAAGCATGTATTATTACTCCCTGCAGCAAGTTCGTTCTGCAGCTTTTGTATCTGCTTTAAACACTTTGTATGATCTACAGTGTTACTTTTCTTTTTCTGGATCAGGGAAGGATGCACCCTTCCCCATCTTTTACTTGATTTTTATTTTATTCTATTTATATTTACCAATATTCTACCAGTTTTTACTACATCGTCCTGTAAGGTCTAATAAATTTCAGTATTTAGTTCTGCACCCCTTCGTTATTGGATGGCTTCCTAATTTCCTTTCTCCTATTACCTTAGAAAAATCTCATGCTTCCCCAATGCGAGGTTGAGCTGTATAAGTGTCCCCAGCAACTGCACCATTTAATATGTTTGTGCACCTGTTTCATGCATCTCAGCTACTAGGTCAGCCTGAAATGCTCACCTCTTTTACCACTCATTGTTTCCATCGTCATGCCGAATGTATCAGCATCATGATGATAAAAAGGGATCCACTCAAGACCGTAGCATTGATCACAGTGTACAGGATGAAAGCAAGGCAACAGCAAAGTCTGACTGCCAAGGGAAAAATCTACAGAAGCAAAAGAAACTTACTTTTTCCTGCAATTAGTACTTGCAAAGAGCTTCCCACAGACAAACCCCGTACTCAGAATTCCCTGAGTTGCATTAGAAAAACAAATCTCGGTGTGACCTCCAGATTCTGCATTGTACCATTCAGGAAGGTCTTCTCATTTCTGGAAACAAGCTACAACAAATTCAGAGTAGGTCAAATTACATATCCATTTTATTATTTACTTGCAAGTGGAGCTACCCCCACATTATCAACTGGAAAATAGCTTCAACCTTACAGCTCAAACAAACCACTTTTATACTTTTACAGAGATAAGTAATGAGGCTGTTCCATTCCATAATGGCATTTCTCCATTATCTGCATCTGTCTCTAGTTCCTGACAGTTGTTCCTCAACCAGTCCATTTGTCTTTAGAGGTGGCTTCTCCCATGACAGTTGGGTCCTCTTTTCCTCTGTTGCCTAAGCATCCCTCCCCCCCCCACCATAAAACACACATCTTGTTAAAACACACACACAGACTCCATCAAAAGAAACCAACACACCAGCAAAGCACCCTGGGATCACACAGATTCCATTTTGTCAATACATTTTACAAAATTTACAAATTCATAAAGAATTTAGGGTTGCAGATATACTTCCCAAGTATGTTGCCTCCCATGTTCCAGCATCAAGGATGCCTCAGATCAGGTTTACAACATTCTAAAGGGTGGGGGGCATGAGCACCAAAAGTCTTGGTACATATTGGCACCAAGTACATAGGTAGGAAAAGCAAGGAGATCTTGAAGAAAGAATTTAGGGGGCTTTGTAGAAAGCTGAAAAGCAGGACCTCCACAGAAGCAATCTTTGGATTGCTGCCACATGCCAGTGAGGGTAAGAAAAGGAAGATTTGACAGATGAATGCCTGGTTGCGAAGCTGGTGCAGGTGGCAGGTGGCAGGGCTTTAGGTCTCTGGATCATTGGGACATCTTCTGGGGAAGGTATAACATTTACAAAGGGACATGTTACACCTGAATCCAAGGGGAACCAATTATCTAGAGCTTTTGGGAAGTATTTAAACTCATTTGGCAGGAGAAATGGAACTGGAGTGATAGGGCTAAGAATAGGACTGTTGGTTTACAAGCAGAGGCACTGTGTAGTGAGACGGGCAGGAAGTAATGGTAGACTTAGGGCAAAATTGCAGTCATTGGGATGAATTGCAGTGTAAAAGGGAGACAAAAATGGAAAAGGTTGCTTGATACAGAATTGAAGGTTTCATATTTGAATGCTTGCTCTATATGAAATAAAGCAAATGATCTTGTAGTGCAGCTGGACATTGACAGGTATGATGCTGCCAATCACTCAGTCATGGCTGAAAGAAGATTATAGTTGGGAGCTGAATATCCATTCAGTAGCCAGGATGTGGGCAACAATGGGGGATAGAAAAGCCTTGTCAAGAGGGCAATGTTATGAAAGCCATGGGGGATTTCAATACGCAGCGAGACTGGAAAAATCAAGTGGGTGCTTGTTACATACCCTGTGACTGGGTTACTAAACCAGCAGAAATGGAATGATACGTTTAAGTCCGGTGGTACTATAACTAAAAGTGTTTAATAGTAAACTAAGTAATACAGTATCAAAAATGCAAATATACATATAAAATAGGTTAGCAATGATATATACAGAAGTGTGGAAATATAAATCAAAACCAAGCTCTATCAAAGTCTAGGGGTAAATGAATAGTCTTAAGATAATTTAGGGTTCAGTTCAGTTTGGGTTGAGGTAGTTGCTGTTGTGACGTTGAAGAGAGAGAGAGAGAGAGAGAGAGAGAGAGAGAGAGAGAGAGAGAGAGAGAGAGAGATGAGCAGCTGCAGCAGGCAAACCTTCCGTTGTCTTCTTGTTCCGTTGTACCGTTGTGGTCACCGATGATGACCACTCCATTCCAAGCCAGACCGTTCCTCAGTGGTGGGCGCATCACCCAGGCATGGGTGGACACACACACAAGCCCCCACCAGCCTGCCTTCACACACTGTGAGCCTCTGACCGATTTCCCTGAATCGATCCTCCAAGCCCCTACCTTCCTGTGGGTGCATAACACTCTTTCAGTGTCCAGTGGCATGTCTGCCTGAGTCTCAGCAGACTTGACTTTTATCTCCCCTGCTGAGGTACCAGCCATCCATCAACTGTCCATGTCCATCACCTGGCTCCTTCTTGCTGTGTCAGCAGAGATCCACATTATCATGATCTCATTATCAGCATGTGCAGCATGGTGCCTCTCTCCCTCTTTATCTCTCTCTCTCCTTAGCAGCATAGTTCACAGCAGGGTCAACTCTGGACCCCATCTCCCCATGGTTTGCTCATCACACATAACAGTGCTGGAGCCCAAGAGGGAGAGCTTGTAGTAGGCCTACGCAATGACTTTCTAGAGCAGTTTGTGGTTGAGCCCACTAGGGGATCGGCTATTCTAGATTGGCTGTTGTGTAATCAACTAGATTTGATTAGAGAGCTTCAGGTATGGAATCCTAAGGAGATGGTGATCGTAATATGAAAGAATTCACCCTGTGGTTTGAGAGGGAGAAGCTAAAGTCAAATGTATCAATATTACAATGGAGTGAAGAGAATTACTGAGGCATGAGAGAGGAGCTGGCCAAAGTTGACTGCTAGGGGAGACCAGCACGCATGACTGCAGTGATTGGAGTTGATGGCAGTAATTCAGAAGGCAAAGGATAGATATATCTTGAAGAAGAAGTACCCTGAACACAGGATAATGGTACTATAGCTGACAAGGGAAGTCAAAGCTGACATAAAAGCAAAAGAGCAGGCATATCATTGAGAAAAATTTAGCAGTAAGTTAGGGGATTGGGAAACTTTTAAAAGCCAGTAGAAGGTAACTGAAAAAGAGTCATAAGGGGAGATAAGATGAAGGTAAGCTAGTCAACAATAGCAAAGATGATACCAAAATAGGGAAGGCATGTCAAATGGGCAATGTTATGGTAGTCATAGGAGATTTCAGCATGCATGTTGATTGGGAAAGTCAGGTTGGAAATGGATCTGAAGTCAATGAGTTTGTTGAATGTCTACAAGATGGCTTTTTAGAGCAGTTTGTCACTGAACCCACTAGAAGACCAGCTATACTGGATTGGATGTTATGTAGTAAACTGGAGGTTATTAGGGAAGTTAAGGCAAAAGAACCATTAGGAGGCAGTGATCACAATATGAGTGAGTTCAATCTGAAGTTTGGTAATGAGAAAGTAAAGTCTGATGTGGCAGTTTTTCAGTGGAGTAAAGGAATTTACAGTGGTATGAGAGAGGAGTTCACTGAAGTAAATTGGAAGGAGATGCTTGCAGGGATGTTGGCAGAGCAGAAATGGTGTGAGTTTCTGGGAAAAATGAGGAAGGTGCAGGATAGATGTATTCCAAAAACAAAAAAAATACTCAAATGGCAAAATAGAACAACCACGGCTGACAAGGGAAGTCAAAGCTCATGCAAAAGCAAAGGAGAGTGCATACAGCAAAGCAAAAATAGTGGGAAGACAGAGAATCAAGAAGCTTTTAAAACCTGCAGAGAACAACTAAACGAATCATTAGGAGGGAAACTATGAAATATGCAAGCAAGCTGGCAAGCAATATCAAAATGGATAGTAACCGCTTTTTCAAGTAAGTAAAAATAGAAGAAAGATGAGAGTGGCAATAGGACTGCTAGAAAATGAGGCCGGAGAAAGAATAATGGGGTCGAGGAGATGGCAGATGAACTAAGTGCATATCTTACATCAGTCTTCACTGTGGAAAACACTAGCAATGTGCCAGATGTTGAAGGGTGTGAGGGAAGAGAAGTAAGTGCAGTTACTATTGCAAGGGAAAACATGCTCAAAAATCTGAAAGACCCCAGGGTATATAAGTCATCTAGTCCAGATGAACTGCACCCTAAGGTTCTGGAAGAGGTAACGGTAGAGATTATGGAAGCTTTAGAAATGATCTTCCAAAAATCATTGGACTCTGGCATGGTGCCAGAGGACTAGAAAATTGCAAGTGTCACTCCACTCTTTAAGAAAGGAGGAAAGCAGCAGAAAGGAAATTGTAGACCAATTAGCCTGACCTCAGTGGTTGGGAAGATGTTGGAGTCAATTGTTAAGGATGAGGTTATGGAGTACTTGGTGACACAGAACAAGATAATACAAAGTCAGCATGGATTTCTTCAAGGAAAATCCTGCCTGACAAACCTGTTGCAATTGTTTGAGGAGATTACAAGTAGGATAGATACAGGAGATGTAGTGGATGTTGTATATTTGGACTTCCAGCATGCCTTTGACAGGGTGCTATACATGAGGCTTCTTACCAAGTTAAGAGCCCATGATATTACAGGAATGTTACTGGCAATGGCTGATTGGTAGGGGCAGTGAGTGGGAACAAAAGGAACCTTGTCTGGTTGGCTGCCAGTGACTCGTGATGTTCTGCAGGGATTGGTGTTGTGTATATCAGTTATTTAGATGGTAGAACAGATGGCTTTGTTTGCAAGCTTGTAGATGTTATGAAGATTGGTGGAGGGGCAGGTAGTGTTGAAACAGATAGGCTGCAGAAAAACCTAGACAAATTAGGAGAATTAACAAGAAAGTGACAAATTAAATGTAATGTTGGAAAATGCATGGTCATGCACTTTGGTAGAAGAAATAAACATGTAGACTATTTTCTAAATGAGAAGAAAATCCAAAAATCTGAGAAGCAAAGAGACTTGGGAGTCCTTGTGCAGAACAACTTAAAGATTAATTTGCAGGTTGAGTCGGTGGTGAGGAAGGCAAATACAATGTCAGCATTCATTATAAGAGGTCTAAAATAAAAGCAGTGATTATAGTGCTGAGGCTTTATAAGGCACTGGTGAGGCCTCACCTTGAGTATTGTGAACAATTCTGTGTTCCTCATCTAAGAAAAGATATGCCGGTATTGGAGAGGGTTCAGAGGAGGTTCACAAGGATAATTCCCAGAGTGAAAGGTTATTATACAAGGGAAGGTTGATAGCTCTGGATCTGTACTCACTGGAATTTAGAAGCATGAGGGGAGACCCCCATTTAAACTTTTCAAATGTTGAAAGGACTGGACATGGTAGATGTGGAAATGTTGTTTCCCATGGTGGGGGAGCTTAGGACAAGAGATCAGGATAGAGGAGCATCTATTTAAAACAGAGATGCAGAGAAATTTCTTTAGCCAGAGGGTGGAAAACTTGTGGAATTTATTGCCACATGCAGCTGTGGAGGCCAGTTTGTTGGGTGTATTTATGGCAGAACTTGATAGGTTCTTGATTGGACATGGGGAGGAGGTTGGGGAGTGGGGCTGAGGAGGGGGAAAACAGGATCAGCCATGATTGAATGGCTGAGCAAACCTGATGAGCCAAATGCCCTAATTCTGCTCCTTTGATTTATGGTCTTATAGTTATGTTCTTTCTTAAACCTATTCTCCTGTCTTCTCCCTGTAATCTCTGATATCCTGACTAATCAAAATCTATCAACCACCACTTTAAATATACCCAGTGAACTTGCTGTCCTCGTCATATTGTCAAATAAACTAAATCACATTTCTTTATTAATTTGAAAGATATCAATACAGTCATATGGTTAAAACCATGCAAAGTTGCCCCAAAAAACCCTCACAAATTACAGAGAGAATGGTAATTTTTAAAAAAAAAAAAACAGCTTGGAGCATTGACAACCTCTAGTGCACAGATAATTTGTGCTAATGGCATAGTTAAAATGTCATCTATAATTTTGCTGATGATACAACCATTATTGGCAGAATCTCAGATGGAGATGAGAAGGCATACAGGAGTGAGATATACCAATTGGATGAGTGGTATCACAGCAACTACCTTGCACTCAGCATCAGTAAGACCAAAGAGCTGATTGTGGACTTCAGGAAGGGTAAGACAAGGCAACATGAACCAATCCTCTTGGAGGAGAAGAAGTGGAGCGAGTGAGCAATTTCAAGTTCCTGGGTGTCAACATCTCTGAGGATCTAACCAAATCCCAACATATCGAAGCAACTATAAAGAAGACAAGGCAGTGGCTATATTTCATTAGGAGCTTCAGGAGATTTGTTTTGTCACCCAAAATACTCGAATACTTTTATAAATTATCCATACAGAGTATTCTATAAGACTGCATCACCATCTAGTATGAGTGGGGGCTACTGAACAAGAGCAAAAGAAGATACTGAAAGTCGTAAAATTAGTCTCTTAGTATCAACATCTACAAGGAGCGATGACTCAGAAATATGGGTCCATTATAAAGGACACCCATCATCCAGAATATGCCCTCTTTTCATTGTTACCATCAGGAAGGAGATACAGAAGCCTGAAGGCACACACTCTATGACCAAAAAACAGCTTCTTCCCCTCTGCCATCCAATTTCTAAATAGACATTGAACACTTGAACACTACCTCACTTTTTAGAAATTATTTCTGTTTTTGCATTTCTATTTTTAAATTTAACTATTTAATATTCATATATATACTTACTGTAATTCATTTATATTTTACTTCTATATTTATCATCTATTGCATAGTACTGCTGCTGCTAAGTTAACAAATTTCACAACAAATGCGAATGATATTAAACCTGATTCTGATTCTTGTATTTTCATGGTCAAACTTAAAATTTGAAGTTATGAAACTTATAGAAAGCCAGAGTTTTCAGAATCCACTTATTCTCTCCAGCCCCAGGATAATAAATTTAACAACTTTATTTTAACTTCAGTTATAGTGGATTTTCTGTTTGTTCCCATTCTCAGCATTTGAACATTGTTGACGAGGCAGGTATTCATTGTGTTCTGATATGTCTCCGGCAACAATGAATATAGAATTGAGACAGGTTTTTTATAAACAAATAAACATTTACTTTAAACTCTGCTCAATAAAAATGAAAAGTAAACAAATGACTAACTTAACCGGAAGTTAAATGCTATACAGCAATTCGAACAGTACTTAAAGTGAGAAATGCGAAAGTCCAAATGATTTATACAGTCAATTAGGAGAGACTTTCCTGAAGTAACAAATTCCTCGACGACGTGACGTTACTGCTGATCCCAGCCGAAATATGCCTTGCCCAAAGGATTTACGACAAATGAAATATAAACGGCTTAAAGGAACTGACCTTTTCCTTGTCGAATAATACTGCACCCAACCCTTTCTGCTTTCACAATGCAGGGGCTATCTCAGATGCAGGTTACTACTTCTTTGAATGAAGATCCAATAAGGTCAATCCTGTATTATCACTGAAGACACCAACTTTACTCGATCCTTTGGGTTCCCATACTTCAATAAATTCTTTACTCTCCCACTGAATTGCAAAGGTAGAAACCAAACCACAAAACTGGCAGTGTTTGGTGAAACTGCTGGCAATAACCTTTGAGACTTAAGACAGAAAGTAAAACTCCACTTTAAAACAAAACTGCGTCATGAGACAAATACGCAGCATAACGGAGTAACTGACGAATTAAACTACGAACTCCCATGCATCACAGCAAGGCTTTCCCGTTTTATATCTGTTGGAACAGGCCATCACATGACCTCCCACTGGTGGGAAAATTACATCATGTGACCTCACACTGGCGAGAAATTACATCACCCCACCATCACAAGACCATTACATCATGCTCACCAGATACTCAATTACTTCATGGTCATAAGACAGTCACAAGATACCCACAGGGTATGTAACAATTGTCAGTCACAGAGGGCTGTGGTTAGGACTGTAAACAGAATTGTAGGGAGTCGGTTCAACAGAGTGGAACAATATTGGAAAAGTAAAAGTGTTGGTGAATGCAGAGGAAGTTACTGAAATCTCCAGAATAAATAATAAAACACCGAGTTCAGAATAAGAGTTTAACTTCAGGCAATATGGAGATAAAATTGTGAGGAAGTGTGATGATTACAGGACTGAAGGTGTTATATTTAATGCCCAATGTATACAAAATAAAGTAGATGAGCTTATAGCACAACTGGAATTTGACAGGTAAGACATTGTGGGCATCACAGAGTTGTGGCTGAAAGAAGATCATAGCTGCCAGCTAACATCCAGGATACACATCTGATCGCAAAAACAGCCAGGTGGGTTAAGGGGGTGATGTTGGTCCATTGGTAAAAAATGAAATCGTCGTCATCATGACTATCCTTCGAGGTCAAGCATGATGGTCTTTGTCCCGTTGTATTCTATCACAGAGTGAAGACGCCTGTGCGTGTATTTGTTTAATGTGTAGTTGATGTTGCACTCCAAGAAGCACACGATGCTTCACAAATCAACCCTCTGATTCCAGTGGCATGGAAACCACAATGATTGGAGCTGATGGATTTATTGCAGCCTTCATCTGCCTTCACAGCCATTGAGTTCAAAGTAACTTCATCTGCCTGTTCCACTGTTGAGGTCTTGGTTGGATTGTTCTTTGTCAGGGACCTCATCCTCGACCTTAACGCCATGGGTGACCCTACCAGGAGCATAGCTCCAGACGGCATCGTTCTCGGGATCTCAGGACCACACAAGCTTCTCCACCATGACAAGCTGACAATCCACGGAGAAGAAAAAATGAAATCATATCCTGGGAAAGAAGTGACATAGGATTCTTGTGGACATAGTTCAGAAACTGGAATGTTAAAAAGACTCTGATGGGAGTTACACACCCATCTCCAAATAGTAGCTAGGATGAGTGGTACAAATTAAATGGGAGATGTGTGCAAAAAGGGCAATGTTACAACAAATATGGGGGATTTCAATATGTAGGTATTATGGAAAAATCAGCTAGCACTGGTTATCAACAGAAGGTATTTGTAGAACACCTATGAGATGGAATTTTAGAACTGCTTGTGGTTGAGCCAATTAAAGAAAAGCCATTTCTGGATTTGGTGTTGTGCAAAAATCAGGGATAGCTCCTCACCATCAATAGTAACAGGGAACAGTGCAGGCTTAGTCTTCCTAAAATCCATCACCATCTCTTTTGTCTAACTGATGTTGAGTTGCAAATGATTTAGCTTGCTTCATTTGACAAAGTCTTCCACCAGAGCCCTATATTCATCCTCCTGTCCTCTCTTTAAACACCCAACTATTGGAGAGACATCAGAGAATTTCTGCAGATAACATGCCTCTGTGTTGTACCTAATGTCTGAGGTATACAGGGTAAACAGGAAGTGTGAGTAGATTGTAGAGCAAAAAATTAGTGAGAAGCGGAAGGATTGGAAAGCTTTTAAAAACAACATTATGCAACTAAAAAAGCATTAAGGAGAGAAAAGATGAAATATGAAGGTTATCCAATCAATACTATAAAACAGTTATAAAAGTTTTTTACAGATGAATAAAGAGTAAAAGAGAAGCAAGAGTGACATCAGACCACTGGAAAATGATGCTGGAGAGGCACTAGTTAGAAACAGAAATGGGGGAACTCAATAAGAATTTTGTGTCAATCTTTGTTGAGAAAGACACCAGCAATATGCCAGAATTTGAAAGATTTAAGGGGCAAACGTGAGTGTAGTTGTATTACTAAGAAGGTGCTTGGGAAGCTGAAAGGTTTGAAGGCAGATACTTTACTTGGACCAGCTGAACAACTCACCAGAGTTCAAAAAGAGGTAGCTGAAGAGATTGTGGAGGCATTAGTAGTGACCTTTCAAGAATCACTAGATTCTAGAATGGCTCTGGAGGACTTTAAAATGTCACTCTGCACTTTAATAAGGGAGGAGGACTAAGGACAGGTAATTATTAGACAGTTAGCTTCTCATCAGTTCACATGAGGTTGCTCAGCAAGACATTACAGGAAAGTTGCTAGCATGGACAGATGATTGGCTGACAGGCGAGAGGTAAAGAGTGACTTTTTCTGGTTGAATGCTGGTGACTAGTGGTGTTCCTCTGTGGTCTATGTACAGTTCACTACTATTCACTTTATACACTCAGAATATCCAATAAAGTAGCCATAGAATACTTGTTCATAGTCTTTAGCTCCTATAGCCCATCTACTGCAAGCCTTGACATGTTCAGTTTGTATTCAGAGATGATCTTCTGCACACTACTGTTGTAACACATGGTTATTAGAGTTACTATTATCTTACTGTCAGCTTGAACCAGTCTGGCCATTCTTCTCTGACCTCTTTCTTTAACAAGGCATCATCATAACTGCCACTTTCTGGATTCTGTTTTCTTTCTTGTACCATTCTCTCCAAGCTGTGGAGGCTGCTGTGCATGAAGATCCCAATAGATCGGCAGTTTTGAGATACTCAAACCACCCCATCTGGCACCAACATTCATTCACGGTCAAAGTTATTTAGATTACATTTCTTCCTCATTCTGATGTTTGGTCTAAAGTATAGCTGAACCTCTTGACCATGTCTACATGATTCACTTAATTGATTTGCTCCCATGTGATTGGCTGATGAGATATTTGCATTAATGAGTAGGTTTATGGGGGCAGATAATGAAGTCACCTCTGAGTGTATGTTCCATCTTGCTCTGATTTGAATATTTTGTACTGTTTACCAGTACAATCTAATAATTTATTTTCTTTTCATTAGGCATTCTCTTTCAAAGTTTAAGTTATTTGATATTGATTTGTTTTGGTACTAATATCATGGTTACTGGTTCCTCAGCATTTCGTAACTCTAGCATACTGCAGTATATTGCTCAGGGATAGATTCAGCATTACTTCTTCTGAGGGTTTACCTTTATTTCACTCAGGTGTGAAACCTGAAAGAAATCAGACTAGAGCACTCTAATGAATTTAATAGGCTTGGGAGAACAGACAATTCACTAGAATACTCTGTTAAAAATAAGAAAGTCACAGAGTAGTAGCAGTTATTGTCAGAACACCCATGGCAGTTTGAGCCATAATAAGGTCAAGTTGGAAGAAACAACTGGAAATATCTAAGTAGGACCTAAATGACCTATTGGATCAAACAGAATGCATCTAAAGCAATTAGCGTTCGTAGGAATACAGGAAAATGAGATAGTTTTGGAAAAAGAGGAAGTGTGGTTCCTAATAATAGAAAAAAAAGATACAAATGATCTAGTGCAGAAATTGCACAGGCCCTAACAGAGTTATTTAAAATGTCCTTAGACATAGGTGAGGTGCCAGATCATTTGAGGATAGCTAACATTGTTCTGTTGTTTCAGAATTCCTCTATGAATAAACTGGGAAATTATAGGCCAGCAAGTCTGACATCGAAAGTGGGCAAATTACTGGAAGGTATTCTAAGGCACCATATAGACAGACAAAACAATCCATGTTTAACCAACCTCTCATTACAACTAATATACTCCAAACCAGACAGTGGCCTAGTTAATCTTATCTGCACTCTGTCCAAAGTGTTTTATATTTTTTGGAGTAATTTCAGCCACTGTTTTGGTTTATTACTGGCACTTATCTTCCCATTATGGTACCAAGTGTTTGAAACTATTACATAAGTAATTTATGTTTTGGTGAATTGTGTATTACTTTATTTTATGGATTTATACAAATACAGTATGATATTTATCACACATTTATCATATTTTTATGCATTCAGTAATCATCCTTACCCATTTCTAAATTCAAACAAAGTGAATTTTGGTTTATTAGTGTTAATTAAAAATATAATATGGGTATTGCATCTAATTTCAATACTCAAGATATAGAAAGGAGATCACAGATATTACCTTTTGACTCAATGGTGCTGTGTTGATCAAGTTTCCTTAAAATCAGGTCAAGATTTGCAATAAATTGAGTAACATTATCTTGCCATCACACTTTTAAAAATGGCATTAATTTATCAATTGTGGCCTCCATCAGCAAGGACAGCATTTATTTTGTATTTCCAACTGCCTTGCAAATTTAAATAGAGGAGCCTATCAATATTTGAGGTATGGCCTCACCAGTACCATACACAATTCTAACAATACTTCTGTATTTCTCAACTTCAGCCCTCTTATAAAAGCCAATATGCATTTGCCTCCAGTTTTTCTGCCTTTAGTCTGCCTTGAGAGCCCTCGTACCCAAATGCAAAATCTTATACTTGCCCACATTAAGCTTCATTTGCTAAGTTTTCACCCAAACCCTCAACCTATAGATATCCTGCTGTAGAGAGAAATTCTCCTTGCAATAACCCTCCCAGTTATTTCCTGTTATCAACAAACTTGAATGCCTATACTTTGGCCCCTCTTTCAGGTTATTAAGGTAAAGTGCCTGGAATTGATTATTGGAACATTCCACTACCTAACACAGTTGAGCCTGGAAGAAAAACATTGTTCCATTTTCTGTTCTTGATATGAACATATGGGGTTGGTTCCTTTCATGGAACTGTTTCAGACAAAATCAAAAATTTATATGATGGGTCCAGTTAATGGTATGTTTTAAAATGTTGATGGAATGGATCTTCGTGATGATGGAATATTAAACGTAAATCAGTGAATGTTTATAATGATGATGTTTACCCCTATTTAAATGTCAAAAGAAACATCTGCCACGCATAAACCCATACCTGAATGTTTGTTTCAGATATTCCTGCATGCAGACACGAACTCTTTAATTGTACAATAATTTGTGAATCATCTGTGAGTAGCTTCGGCTTTTAGACTTCTCCAAGCTATCTAGGGAATCATAGTTGAATTCACATTCCCATTCCCTTTTCCTGTAGTCTTAAAAATTATTTTCCCAAATGCAAGTTGTAGGCATACTATGGTGGCACTAGAATGTGTTTGAATACTTCATGGCTTCCCCCAGTGCATCTTTAGCTTGTGTTGGTTGATTAACTTCACTGTATGTTAGTATACATGTGATAAATTAAGACTGAATCTTGATCTTGAATCCAAGTTCTATTTGAAGGGCTTGTAGATTTTTTCCATCTCCTTTCCAACAGTAAAAAAAAACTCCTTTAAATGTAATTGTATACCTTGCTGGCTTCCAAGCAATCTCCCATGATCTGTAGCAAAATGACTGATTTTCAATTTCTAATTGTTTCCAATTATAAGTATCATTGCATGGTCTAGCATGTGAAATATTTGATCAGTGTTTGGACTTGAATTGGATTTGCAAAAATACATAGGGACCTTGTTTGTTGTTCTGAATGTGTATGAAAGAATGAGAGAACAAGTGGAATTGGAACCACAAGGGGTCATTATAGCATTACCTATAGAGAAATACATGACTCACCATGTTGCTCTATATGATGTTGAGATGCATCCCTACCTTCTCCACTCCTTCACACTGCCCTATCAAGAACTTGATACTGCTTTCACCATTGCTGCGTACTGCCTTGTCATGAATTTCATATAAAACTGCGCCCTTCACAGTACTGTGCTGGGTGACTGATGTCAACCCTCACCATTACTGGTACTCCTACCTTGAACTTATCAGCTCACTGCTTGGTTTGGAATCAGCCATTGAGACGATGTACAGCAACTGCTTACGAGGGCTGGCGTAATGCAAACAAGAATGAGCAGCGCAGGTAAGTGCAGAGCCGAAGGACCAAGGGCTATACTTGCACTGGCTGACATTGGTGGAAATGGTCAGCAGCTGCTCTAGAGAACAAGACCACTAGCTCATTGTTGTGGGAGCACAAGCGGAGGGGTGGTGACTCACATCAGATTCCTTACACTGTATAGGGGAAGGCAGGATTTTGCACCAGGCTCCTAGCATAGCCAATATGCTGCTTGGATGGGGTACCTGTGATATTTGGGTTAGAAAACTATGAGAATTGTAATAAATCTAACACTAAACCAATCAAACTTTCCATCCCAAATAAATTACAGATCAGAATCTCTCTGCATTTTATTGCATTTTTGTAGCTTTTCTGTATCTTTTGCCCATCACTTCTGATTTGCTGAGTTTCCCATGCCTTTCGGTCCTTTCTATGGACAAACTTATTTTATTGAAAATGGTGTCGAGATAAATACTTTTTCTCTGCCTAGTGTGAAATTCTTCAGTGAGTCTGTCCTGACGAAGTGTCTCGGCCCGAAACGTCGACGGGGCTTCTTCCCATAGATGCTGCCTGACCTGCTGTGTTCCACCAGCATTTTGTGTGCAAACAGAATTTGGTTTTATTTTGTATCTTGTCCTGATGAAGGGTCTCTGCCAAAACATTGCCTGTTTAATTCCTCTCCATACATGCTACTTGATCTGATGAATTCTTCCAGCATTTTGTGCGTGTTTATCTGTATTTCCAGCATCTGAAGAATATTTTGTGTTTATATTGTCTTGGTTAATTACCCTTCCCATTAAAGCCCTTTATTTTCCTTCAAGAAAGACGGAATTCAATGTTTCTGCTACCTTTTGTATGAAATAATTGCTATAGATTTCAGTATAGATTTCAGCCTAGCTTTAATTATGTACTTGTTTTCTTGATTTCCCCAGAAAAGCTTGTTTCCTTATATCTGGTTATATTATTTTGTGGTACAGTGTTAATGTTTTGTGTAAGTCCAGTATGATATAAATGGTTAGTCTGTTTTAGACCATAAGATACAGGAGCAGAATTAGGGCATCTGGCCAATTGAGTCTGCTCTGCCATTCAATCATGCTGATCCTTTTTTAAAATCTTCTCCTCAACTCCAGTTCTCGGCCGTCTACCCTTAACCTTTGACGCCATGTCCAATCAAAAACCTACCAATCTCTGCCTTAAATACACCCAGCTACCTGGCCTCCACATCTGCATGTGGCAACAAATTCCACAAATTCACAAACCTCTGGCTAAAGAAATTTCTCTGCATCTCTGTTTTGAAAGGGTGCCCCTCTATCCTGAGGCTGTGCCCTCTTGTCCTAGACTCTCCCACCATGGGAAACAACCTTTCCACATCTATTCTATCTATGCCTTTCAACATTCTAAATTCCAGCAAGTACAGACCCAGAGTCATCAAATATTCCTCATATGATAACCTTTTCATTCCTGGAATCATCCTTATGAACTTCCTCTTACACTCTCCAATGCCAGTGCCCCTTTTCTAAGATGAGGGGCCCAAAACTGTTCACAATACTCAAGGTGAGGCCTCACCAGTGCCTTATAAAGCCTCAGCATCACATCCTTGCTCTTGTATTCCAGACCTCTTGAAATGAATGCTAATATGGCATTTGCCTTTCTCACCACTGACTCCACCTGCAAGTTAACCATCAGGGTGTTCTGCACAAGGACTCTCAAGTCACTCTGCATCTCAGATTCCTGGATTTTCTCCCCATTTAGAAAATAGTCTGCACATTTATTTCTACTACCAAAGTGCATGACTATGCATTTTCCAACATTGTATTACATTTGCCACTTTCTTACCCATTCTCCTAATCTGTCTAAGTCCTTCGACATCCTGCCTGTTTCCTCAACACTACCTGCCCCCCTACCAATCTTCATATCATCTGCAAACTTGGCAAGAAAGCCACCTCTTCCTTTTTTTTGGTAATTTATTTATTTTTATTGAAGTTCATCATCAAACAAACATTTCCATAAGATGTACTTCAGACATTGTACATATATATCATATAACTGTATATATCACAAAATCTCTACAATGTATTTATCTGAGGTATACACTTATAGAAAAGAGTGGACAGAAAAAACAAGCAAAAGGAAAGAACTATGTACAAGTAGGGAGTGATTTATTTTTACAACAGATTCATTGATTTGTGAGAATAAAATCAGGCCTATGAGGCATTATGTAGTTAAGCCATCTTTCCCAGTATGAATCAAATTGTTCCAGCTTATGATTAACTGATGCTGTTATCTTCTCCATTTTGTAAATGTCAATTGTAATTTCCATCCATGTATTTAAAGTTGGGCTCCGCTGTGATAATGCCACCACAATCTCTAACCCTACCTCTTTCAGAGGTGCAGTTCCTCTGGTCCAGGAGACTTAGGTCTTTTGGTCTTTCAGATTCTTGAGTATCTTCTCTCTTGTAATAGTAACTGCACCCACTTCTCTTCCTTCACACACTACAACATCAGGCACATCGCTAGTGTCTTCCACAGTGAAGACTGATGCAAAGTACTCATTTACTTCATCAGCCATCTCTTTGTCCCCTGTTATTATCTCTCCTGCTTCATCTTTTAGCTGTCCTATATCCACTCTCATTTCTCTTTTACTTTTAACATACTTGAAAAAACTTTTACTATCCACTTTGATATTATTTGCTAGATTGCTTTCATATTTTATCTTTCCCTTCTATTGATATTTTTAGTTGCTCTCTGTAGGTTTTTTAAAACTTCTGGATCTTCTACCTTCCCACTAATTTTTGCTTTGTTCTATGCCCTTTCTTTTGCTTTTACAATAGCTTTGACTTTCCTTGTCAGCCACAGTTGTACTATTTTACCATTTCAGTACATCAGCATTTTTGGAATACACATGTCCTGCACCTTCTTCATTTCTCCTGGAAATGCACGGCACTGCTACTCCACCAACATCCCTGCCAGCGGCTCCTTCCAATTTACTATGGTCAACTCCTCTCTTATATCACTGTAATCTTCCTTACTCCACTGAAATACTGTTACATCAGACTTTACTTTTTCCCTATCAAACTTCAAGTTGAACACAATCATATTGTGATCACTGGTTCCTAAGGGTTCTTTTACCTTAAGCTCCCTAATCGCCTCCGGTTCATTACATAACACCCAATCCAGTATAGCAGATCCCCCAGTAAGCTCAACGACAAACTGCTCTAAAAAGCCATCTCTTAGGCATTCAACAAACTCACTCTCTTGAGATCCATTATCAACCTGATTTTCCCAATTGACCTGCATGTTAAGATCTCCCATAACTAGCAGAACATTGCCCTTTTGACTCGCCTTTTCTATTTCCTGTTGTAACCTGTGGTCCACTTCCCAGCCACTGTTGGGAGGCCTGTATATAACTGCCATCAATGTCCTTTTTCCCTTGTAGTTTCTTAACTCAACCCACAAGGATTCAACATCTTCCAATCCTATGTCACATCTTTCTACTGATTTGATGCCATTCTTCAGCAGTAGAGCCAACCACCCCCTCTGCCTACCTTCCTATCCCTCCGATATAACGTGTAACCTTGTGCATTCAGCTCCCAACTACAACCATCCTTCAGCCACAATTCATTGATGGCCACAAAACCATACCTGGCAATCTGTAAAATTGCAATAAGATCATCCACCTTATTTCTTATACTACACTTATTTGCTATCCTTTCTGATTCTGCATCCTTAATGGTTTGATACTCAGCCTGTTGGCTGCAACTAAGTCCTATCACCTGCCTGCCCTTCCTGACAATCTGCACGCTATCTTTACTTTTTTACCATCCATCCTATCCTGAGTCCCTTCACTTCAGTTTCCAACCCCCACCAAGTTGGTTTAAACCTTCACCAACAGCTCTAACAAAGGTGCCCGTAAATATCCTGTAAAAGGTGCTGTGTAAATACAAGATATTTCTCCTATGCAAGTAAAAGATTCTAAATTTTTGAAATGTGTTTGCAAGGGAAGAAACCAGAAGTGCAATCCTGCATTCACTGGATGCCTACATATATCATCACTACATGGAATCACATTCACATTTATTGTAAAATTTCAGGTTTTAATGACCACATTGCAATGTGGTAATGATAGTAAAAAATACAATGTGAGGATTGAATTTAATGAACAAGTACAATAAGTATTCACTGTGTATTTCATGATTCTTGGATGTCTGAAACTGCTTTACAACTAGGAGACTTTTTTTGATTATTTTATTTAGAGATACAGCGTGTTACGGGCTGTTCTGGCCCACCAAACCGTGCTGCGCAGCAACCCACCAATTTAACCCTAGCCTAATCACAGGACAACATACAATGACCAATTAACCTTCCGACCGGTTAACCAATCTTTGGATTGGGGGAGGAAACTGAATCGCAGAGGAAACCCACATGGAGGTGGGAAGGATGTACAAACTTTCTTACAAGGGATGGTGGACTTGAACTCCACACTTTCATGGTGCAAGGTGTAATAATGTCATGCTGAACACTACGCTACTGTGGCTCTCCCAGTTTTGGAATGTAGAAAACGTGTGACAGGTTACATTTTACTGATTCTAGTTGACAGAACCTGGATAATGCAAGTCTTATTTCAAATGGCTCTGTGATTTATTCACAATATTACATTTAGATTAGCAGTGTAGCCTTGAGCTAAATCAATAAATGTGCATTCCATTTCCATCTGCCACCCCCAGAAAACGATGACTTTTTATAGTATTCAGTACTAGATAACTACATAATATCTGAAACATTACTTTGATTTGTTGAAGTGACCCATTCTTATAAATATATAGCCACTAATTTGCATATGTCAGTTTAAAAGGTTTGTGAATTTTAGTTCTTTTTATTTGGAGTGCTTTAAATGTTGTTATTTAGTGACACGAAGAGGTGGAATACAGAAGTGCAGTTCCAGCTCGTCAAACACTGGTCACTACAGTTGTGCTGCACCAGAAGAGATCAGTGAATAGCTTTTTATGTATTAAAATTAAATAAATATGCCCCAAGCCCAGAACTTAATGACATTTGTAAAATTAACTGTACAGTTCTGGTTCTTCTACAAAGCTATTATTATACATAAGGTGAAAAGCAGAGGCACCAGTATGAACCTCCAGGGACAACTACTGGTCACATCCCACTAGAGACTGGGCTTCTCATTGCCACTCTCTGCCTCCTACTTGTATGGTAATTAAAACTTATACTACAAAGTTGAGTCCAATTTTAAGTACTTGTATCTTTGCTTATAATCTCCCGAGGAACCATGTTAATGCTTTCTGTAAGTCCAAAATTAAATTGCTTTTAATTCAAAAATTCTTCATATTAGCCATTTGCCATTTATTATAGAACACAGAGCAATAATCAGAATCAGAATCAGGGTTATTATCACCGGCATGTGACGTGAAATTTGTTAGCAGCAGCAATACATAATCTAGCAGAGAGAGAAAAAAATAAAAAAATAAAATAAAACATAATAGTAAATAAACAAGTAAATCAATTGTGTATATTGAATAGATTACTTTAAAATGTGCAAAAACAGAAACACCGTACATGAAAAAACTGAGGTAGTGTCCAAAGCTTCAAAGTCCATTCAGGAATCGGATGGCAGAGGGGAAGCAGCTGTTCTTCAATCACTGAGTGTGTGCCTTCAGGCTTCTGTATCTGCTACCTGATGGTAACAGTGAGAAAAGGACATGCCCTGGGTGCTGAAAGTCTTTAGTAATGGATGCTGCCTTTCTGAGACACCGCTCCCTAAGGATGTCCTGAGTACTTTGTAGACTAGTGCCCAAGATGGAGCTGACTAGATTTACAAACTATTGCAGCTTCTTTCAGTCCTGTGTAGTAGCCCCTCTGATGCACTATCAATAACTCCAAAAGACTGGAAGTAGAGTAAATACTGAAAGGCTTTTATTATCAGTAAAATGGAGCACGTCCATGCCGGATGACCACCTTGGACTGTGGGAGGAGCAGTGACACAATTACCTTTATCCAGGGGTCTGTGGGAGGAGCCACAGGATCAGTCAGCAGAGGGGCGTGTCCAGACAGATATACATGGTTTACCACACCCTCCATAACAGATAGTGATGCAGCCTGTCAGAATGGTCTCCATGGTACAACTATAGAAGTTTTTGAGTGTATTTGTTGACATTCCAAATCTCTTCAAGCTCCTAATAAAGTATAGCCACTGTCTTGCCTTCCTTATAACTACATCAATGTGTTGGGACCAGGTTAGATCCTCAGAGATCTTGACACCCAAGAACTTGAAGCTGCTCACTATCTCAATTTCTGATCCCTCTATGAGGATTGGTATGCATTCCTTCGTCTTACCCTTCCTGAAGTCCACAATCAGCTCCTTCATCTTACTAACATTGAGTGCCAGGTTGTTGCTGCAGCACCATTCCACTAATTGGCATATCTCACTCCTGTATGCCCTCTCGTCACCACCTGAGATCCTACCAACAATGGTTGTATCGTCAGCAAATTTGTAGATGGTATTTGAGCTATGCCTACCCACACAGTCATGTGTATACAGAGAGTGGAGCAGTGGGCTAAGCACACACTCCTGAGGTGCGACAGTGTTGATCGTCAGTGAAGAGGATATTTTACACCAAACTGTACAGGCTGTGGTTTTCCAGTTAGGAAGTCGAAGATCCAGTTACAGAAGGAGGTACAGAGATCCAGGTCCTGCAACTTCTCAGTCAGGATTGTGGGAATGATGGTATTAAATGCTGAGCTATAGTCGATGGACAGCATCCTGACGTAGGTGTTTCTGTTGTCCAGGTTTTCTAAAGCCTTGTGAAGAACCATGGAGATTGCAACTGCCATTGACCTATTGCAATGATAGACAAATTGGAATGAGTCCAGGTCCTTGCTGAGGCAGGAATTCAGTCTAGTCATAACCAAACTCTCAAAGCATTTAATCACTGTCGATGTGAGTGCTACTGGGTGATAGTCATTAAGGCAGCTCACATTATTCTTCTTTGGCACTGGTATAATTGTTGCTTTAAATCAATATAGATCAGGAACAGGCCCTTTGGCCCATTATGTCTGTGCCAACCATGTTGCTAATTTAAACCACATCTTTGCCTGAATTATAATTCACTGCCTGTTTATGTGTCTGTCTAAATTACTTTATCTACTTGCACCGCTTCCTGACAGCATGTTCCAGGCACCTACCACTCTCTGAGGAAAAGAAAACTTGCCAAGTTAGTCTTTTCTTTCACCTTAAAGCTATGCCCTCTAGTTTTTGAAATTTCTACCCTGCAGAAAAGTCATACTTTTATCAGTGTTGTGCTGGTGAACTTCTTTTGCACCCTCGCAAAGTCTCCAAGTCCTCCTGAAATGTAGCAATGTGAACTGCACTCTATAGTCCAAATGTGGCCTGATCAAAGTTTGATACAGCTGTAACATCAGTTCTTGTCTTTTATACTCAATTCACTGACCGAAGAAGAGAAATATGCCATATGCCTACTTTACCACCCCACATACATGTGTTGCCACTATCAGTGAGATAAACTTGTATTAATTATTATGCATTAATGCTCCTGTTTCCTGAAAAGGAATATAATATTGCCAGTGTTTGTGGGACATGGTTTGAGAAAGATGAATGAGGGCAAAGGAAAACTCTGTGACAACAAATCTTATATTTTTGTTTTTCAGTGTTGTACTCAGTCTGGCCAAGAAGGATTTTTTCAGTAAATATTAAACTTTGGGGTCTATATTTCTGTTTCTCAGGAATAAAGCCCAATTATTCCATTATGGAAAAGTCAGTCCAGAATTAATGCACACCCAGTAATAGCTGGGAAGCTAACCTTAGTACTTACTGTATTATAAATTAAAAATATAACAGTTACCTTGTTTTCTCTGTGAACTGTTGCTCCAGATATGGAGTACTTTGGCAAAGTCTTATGCAGCACTGTTATTTTACTAAGGAAGTGGATGTTTTGATGGAATAAGCAAGATGGAAGAGGTCTGGCATGTTTCAGGCAATCATACATGCACTAAGTGTTGTTTTTTAAATATATTTTTTATTAATTTTTAAGATAATTACATAGAATGAATAGAATAATAGAGTAATGAAAAATAATATCAGCCCTCCCCCTCCCCTTAACCCTTCCCCCTTAACATCCCTATCTAAAAAAAAGAAAAAAGGAAAAAAAAGAGAAAGAAAGAAAGAAAGAAAGAAAGAAAGAAAGAAAGAAAGAAAGAAAGAAAGAAAGAAAGAAAGAAAGAAAGAAAGAAAGAAGAAAGAAAGATTGCCTGGATAGCGAAATATCCCCACATGCTCCATGGAGTTCAAAATAGCTTTAGTATATTTATTTATTTATTCCCCAAATAGCTAATAATTTTACCTTTGAAGGACCTATATATTTAATCCTATCTTTTGTAAATAAAGGTGCCAAATTTTCAAAAATATATCATATTCATTTCTTAAATTATAAGTAATTTTTTCAAGTGGAATGCAGCTAAATATTTCATTATTCCAATGGTCCATAGTTAAGTATGAATCTGATTTCCAAGTAACTGCAATAGTTTTTTTGGCTACTGCCAATGCAATTTTTATAAATCTTTTCTGATATTTGTTCAATTTAGGTTTCGGTATTATCCCTTCAATATCACCTAATAAAAATAATACTGGGTTATGTGGAAGATGTATTCCAATAATTTGTTCCAGTAAAAGTCTTAAATTTATCCAAAAAGGTTGAATTTTAAAACAAGATCAAGTAGAGTGTAAAAAAGTACCAATTTCTTGATTACATCGAAAACATTGGTCAGATAAATTTGGGTTTAATGCACTAAGTGTCTGAAAAAATTTAGGTCATCTCCCGTATCTATAGGTTGAAATTCTGTTGTGTGAGGAAAATTGCCAAGCGAAGTTTGAAGAAAGGTTAATATTTCAATCAAAGTAGGTCCATATCAAAGCAAAGCAAAAGGAAAGCAGAGGCTCCATTGCTGAATGTCCTCAAAGAAGATATTTGAATATTAAGAAATTGAGGAATATTATGTTAGTGCAACGAAGTCGCACTATGGGAAAAGATTAACTACAATTGTTTCTAATCGTTGAAGAGGCATGAAGGCTGAATGACCATATATACTTAAGTTCTTTATGCATGACATGGCCACCAGTACACCGATGTTGACCAATAGTGTACCTGAAAAAAAACAGTTACCTTTCATTTGTTACATGAATATGGCAATTGTGGAAAAAGCTTCCAATGAACAGTGGCTTAAGTATTTTGTATTGCTAGATTTTACAGTTGAAATTGAACCACAAATTCAGCTTTTTATGGATTTTAAAAGAGCAGTGAGCCTCACACCAAATCACAAAATCATGATAATCCACCTATTTCAGCTTAATTGTGGCTAAAGCGTTGACAGTAGCAGCCAACCAAAGTTGGCCCCAAAGTGGTTGTTTTCACCCAGGTCGAGGAGGGAATTTTAAAAATCAGTACATTGTAGCCATTTTTTCAGAGCTTGAACAGCAGGTACTCAGAGTTCAGAGGGCAAGCAGAGCGGCCAATGTGTGAGTGGGACAGTGTTAGAGTGGGGAGACTTCTGGTTTTGGCTCAAGAGGCTTGAGTGATAACAGGCTTGGGCAACATAAGTATCAGGTAAGCTTTCATAGAACATAGAACATAGAACAGTACAGGCCCTTCGGCCCACAATGTTGTGCCGTCCCTTAACCCTGCCTCTCATATAACCCCCCATCTTAAATTCCTCCATATACCTGTCTAAGCTTTTCTTGCTCATTCTTCATCTGCTAGTGTATACAGCAGTAAGAATGGCTCCTGGGACTGTGTTTTTTTCTGTGTGTGGGATGTGGAAATCCTGGGAGAACTGCGGCCTCCTGGAAAATCGCATCAGTACTAGGTGCACCAAGCTGTAGCTCTTCAGAGAAAATGTTAAAGAACTGGAGTGGCCACTTTGGCTCTTAAGGAAAATGAGGAGATGAAAGATAGGAGCTACAGGAAGGTTGCAGGAGGCAAGTGAATGGATGTCTGTCAGGAGAGAGAAGGGAAATAGGAAGATTGTATGGAGTATCCCTGTAGCCTTACACCTCAATAACAAGTGTACCATTTTGGATACTGTTTGGGGAGGGGTTGACCTACCAGGGGGAGTCTGTAGCTGTGGCTTGGAAGGCAAGAAGGCAGAGGGTGAATAGAGTGATGATAGGAGTTTTCTTGGTTAGAGGGGTAAATAGGAGAATCTGTGGACGCGATAAAGAGACCCAGATGGTATGTTGCCTCCCAGATTCCAGGGTCAGGGACATCTCAAATTGTGTCCACAACATTCTAAAGGGGGAAGGTGAGCAGCCAGATGCTTTGGTACATATTGGTGCCAATGACATAGGAGGGCAAAGAGAGGTGGTCCTGAAGAAAGAATTTAGACAACTAGGTGGAAAGCAGAAAAAGAGGACCACTAGGGTAACAAACTCTGGATTGCTGCCTGTGCCATGCACCAGTGAAGGTAAGAATAGGATGATTTGGCAGATGAATGCGTGGCTGAGGAGCTGGTGCAGATGACAGGGTTTCAGAATTATCAATCACTGGGATCTCTTCTGGGGGAAGTATGACCTGTACAAAGGAGACAGGCAACACCTAATACTGGGGGGATCCAATATCCCTGCACATAGGTTTTCTAGAGCTGTTGGAGAAGGTTTAAACTGATTTGATAGGGGAATGGGAACTGGAGTGAAAGGACTGAGGGTAGGGATTTTGGTATACAAGGAGTGGCAGTGTATAGTGAGACTATCAGGAAGGACAGCAGATGATAGGGCAAAATTGCAGTCAGTGGAATGGGTTGCAGTGTAAAAGGGAAAACATTGATAAAGGTGACAAAATAGAACTGAAGGTTTTATATTTGAATGCACACAGTATACAAAATAAGGTAGATGATATTGTAGCGTAGTTAAAGATTGGCAGGTAGGACCTTGTGGGTATCATGGAGCCATGCCTGAAAGATTATTGTAGTTGGGAGCTTAATATCCAAGGATACACAATCTATCAAAAGGACAAACAGGTAGGCAGAGGCGGAGGAGTGGTTCTGCTGGGAAAAATGAAATCAGATTGTTTGAATGCGGTGGCATGGGAGCTTCACAAAAACGATTCCAGGAACAAAAGCGTGATACTCATTGGAATTTAGAAAACTGGAAGGGGGGGGGGGGTGGTGGAGTAGGATCTAATGGAAACCTATCGAATGTTTGAAAGCCTGAATAAAGTGGATGTGGAGAGGGTGTTTCCTATAGATGGGGAGTCTAAGATCAGAGGAAACATCCTCAGAATACGAGGATGACTACTTAGAACAAAGATGAGGAGCAATATCTTTAGCCAGAGGGTGGTGAATCTGTGGAGTTTGTCGGCATTGGTCGCAGTGGAAGCCAGGTCATTGGGTGTATTTAAGGCAGGCGTTGATAGGATCTTGATTACAGGGAAAATATATTAGAATGGGATTGAAAGGGAAAATTAATCAGCCATGATGAAATGTTGGAGCAGACACGATGGGCCAATTGGTCTAAGTCTGCTCGTATGTCTACCTCTGTGGCCACTTTCTGTAGACAATGGATTTGAAACCTAAAATCCCTCTGCATGTCTGTGCTATTAGGGTCCTGAATCAGAATCCTGAAGGATTCTGAATGCAAACTATTGAATCTCTGTTGATCCGATGTATATTAAACTTCTGGGTTAGCCTACCATGAAGGACCTTTTCAAGTGGCTTCTAAATATCTGTGTACAGATCATCTACTGCCCTGCCTGCATAAAATACCCTTGTCAACTCCTGAACAAACTTTATCAACTTTTTAAGAAAGGATCTGCCCTAAACAGTTACATAACAGTAGTTACATTTTTCTAAATCCTATCCTTTTCAATCATTTCTCTGCTGCTGAAATAAGGCTCACTTGCCTATAATTTCCTAGCGTATTCATATTTTCCTTAATGAACAAGGACAGGAATTCTCCCGACCACCTGGACTTTGCTTGTTGCTAGTGCAGATTAATAAAAAAGACCTTTGCTAAGGTCGGAGTCATCTCTTCTCTTGCTTCCTGCAATAAACTGTGATTTATTCTGGGGATTTTTCCACCTTGATGCTTTGCAAGTACTTGTCACTCAATAAAGAAATCCATTGAAAAAACTAAGTGTCAAACAAATGTTTGGAAATGTAAGTCCATAAGTTACAAGACCAGAAGCCATAGGAGTTGAATGAGGTCCATTAGCCCATGAAGTTGCCTCTGTCAGTCGATCATGGCTGATTTATTATTCCTCTCAACTCCATTCTCCTAACTTCTCCTTGAAACCCTTACTAATGAAGAACCTATTATGTATGGTAAGGGTTAAAGACAATGTACAGGCAAGAATAGCCTGTGGCTGTTGTGGTCAAGTGAGACTTCTGGAGACACCTCTGCTTTCTACAGATAGGTGGGATGTAACTGTGGCAATTGTACTTAAGACTGACAAGTGAAGCCTCTGTAGCTAGCGTTTTCTAGAAAGGTCTTCATAAAACATAGCATCCCTTTACACAATAGAGTGTACTGGAGACAGACAAGAGTGGGTTAGTAGAAGAATGTGAAATGCACCCAACAGAAAAGGGACAATGCTTTACTAATCTGAAAATATCATTGATTGACAGCTTGAAATTTTGAATGACTTTTATCACCTCTACTGTGAATGGCGATTGATCTTGCAAGTAAGGAATTCAGATATATACAATTTACCAAATGATCAATATCCATAACTGATAAGCCAATACTGTATAAAATTTGCTGCTCCTTGTGTATGGGAGGGGGATGAAGGGGCTTTGGGGTTTTAATCTTTTACTGTCATTCATTCTTTGGGATTCTCTTCTCTTTTCGTGGATGTCTGCAAAGAGCAAGAATTTCAGGTTGCTCACTGTATACATTCTCTGATGTTAAATGGAACCATTGAAGATGAACTAGATGCTGTACCCCTGCATGGTCCCAACAAGACCAAGGCCAAATAGCAGCTCTTGAGTACTCTGTGAAGCCAGCATCAACCGGTGCTGTGCCTCAGGGCATTGTAAGATCCCAACAGCACTATGGGTTTCAGCCAGTGGAGGGGTGCAGAGGAAATGAGGGATATGTTGATTTAAATGTACCTTGAAGTGATCTAGTAGGAGCCCAAAGAAAATGTTTCCGTCACATAGTAGATTACCATAAAAAGCGTCGGACAAAAGCCAATAGTATTAATGAATATGTAGAATGTGTGCATAACTGTTTTCAGAAGTATCCAGATTGCGGTGACATCTATCTTAATAAATGTTATTGTAAATAAGTTCCAACCCAGGTTCGAAGAAAACATATACTGTTATTTGTGTGTGGTGAAAGTAAAATTGTGAGAGGTTTGCAATATTGCCATAAGCAATTACAAATTCTAGAGCATGAAAGTTGTTAGGGGAATGAAGACAATACTTATGTGAGGTTTCCTGTTCCACTGTAACCCCTGTGCAATGTTGTAATGGTGTGTGTGTGTGTGTGTGTGTGTGTGTGTGTGTGTGTGTGTGTGTGTGTGTGTGTGTGTGTGTGTGTGTGTGTGTGTGTGTGTGTGTGTGTGTGTGTGTGTGTGTGTGTGTGTGTGTGTGTGTGGAGCTGTCGGGGCACTATCATGATAAACAAGCTTTTTGCACCAACCCTTTTGGTGATTGCTCATCGTACGACGTGTCTTGGGCATCTGAAACCTGGCAGAGCCCATCCCTCTCCAGGCAATATTGTACATTGCTCTAAAAGTACTGAGACAGCAGTCCTATACAATTTGAATGTTATTGTAATATAGCTTTATTTTATATTTAACCAAATTGAATGTGACCAAATTTTGGCTAATCGTTACCAGATTAACTTCTGATTAAAATTTCACAATAAACTTTGATTTTAACATTACCTGCTTTATAAACAGATGGCTGATGTGATCCACAGGTGGAAGTTTAGGTAGTGCTGAGGAAGCAATCTGATTGAAGCAGGAGTCAGACAGATTGGACAAAATGGGCAAAAAAGTGGCAGATGGGATACAGTATTGGGAAATATATGATAATGCGTTTTGGTAAAAGGAACAATAGTATGGATTATTATTTAAATGGGGAGAAGATTCAAACATCAGAGGTGCCAAGGGACTCAAGGATCCTTGTGGAAGTCTCCTAGAAGGTTAGTTTACAGGTTGAGTCTGTGGTAAAGAAGGTAAATGCAATGTTATCATTTATTTCAAGGGGATTAGAATATAAAAGCAAGGGAAAATGCAGACCCTTTCATCTTAGATCGTCGTCGTCTGAACCATTAGTGCCTAGGTGGCACATGGGGCCTCCACAAGGGTCTTCCATTTCTGCCGGTCTTTCGCTCTGCTGCTCGCCGTTTCCCAGTTCATGCCGACTTCTTTCAGTTCTGCTACCACGGATCTTCACTACGTCATTTTGGGCCTGTCCCTCCTTCACTTTCCCTGTGGAGTCCACCTTAGTGCTACTCTGCTAGTTGATCATTTGGCATTCTCATTACACGGCCCAGTCAGCTCCATCGACTTCTTTTCACACAAACTGAGATTGATTCCATATTGCAAGATGTAAGCGAGTTTTGGTTTCTGATTTTCTCAGGCCAGAAGATCTTCTTGATATGTTGTAGACATTTTGTCTGGAACGTGTCAAGTTTCTTGCAGATGTCTTTCGTCATCTTTCATCACTCACTTCCATAAAGTAGCACGCTTAGGACGTTGCTTTTAAAAATTCTGATTTTGGTGTTAAGTTTGAGTTGTGTGGATTTCCAAACTGCATTGAGGCTGCCAAAAGCTTGATTTGCGTTAGATAGTCTTGCTAATACGTCCTGACCACTATCTCCATCAATGCTGACTTTACTCCCAAGGTACATGAACTCATCTACCTCTTCCACTTGCTGATTACTTATGATTACTGGTAAGATGTATTATCATTCCAGAGAGCCCAGAGGAGATTCACGAGCATGATTCCAGGACTGAAGGGGTTAACATATGAGGAGTGTTTGGCAGCTCTGGGCCTGTACTCAATGGAATTTAGAAGTATGTGTGGGGATTTCATTGAAACCTACCAAATGTTGAAAGTACTAGATAAGGTGGATGTGAAAAGGATGTTTCCTATGGTGGGGATATCCAGAACTAGAGGGCATGCCCTCAAATTTGAGGGTGATGTTTTAGAACAGAGTTAGGAGGAATTATTTTTTTTTTTAGCCGGAGAGTGGTGAGTCTGTGGAATTCTCTACCAGAGAATGCAGTTGAGGCCAATCCAATGGGTATATTTATGGTGGAAGTTGATTGTTTCCTGACCTGTCAGGGCATCAAAGGATATCGAGAGAAGGCAGGTGTATGGGCTTGAGTGGGATCTGGGATCAGCCATGATGGTTGGTGGAGCAAGCTCGATGGCTGAATGGCCTAATTCTGCTCCAATGTCTTATAGTCTTATGGTCTAATGCAGGAGTAGAATTAGGATGGAATGGTCAAGCAGACTCAATGTGCCAAATGGCCTAATTTTGCTCCTATGTCTTATGGTTGAATAGAACCAATTAAATTAGTAATTAGACATCTCACTAAATGATATTTTCAGCCTAAACAATTTCCATATACCCCTGAAATCTACATGTCCCCGTGCCTCTCTAAGAGCCTTTTAGATGCCTTTATCATTTTTGCCTCCACAGCCACCCAATGCATCCTGTGTGAAGCATCGTGCCACTGTCATACCCTTTGAATTCACTCCATCTCACCTCCATAGGCAGCTGTGGATGCCAAGCCTTTATGTAAATTTAAGGCAGAGGTTGATAGGTTCTTGATTGCTCAGGACATGAAGGAGTACAGGTCTGAGTGGAGAAAGAGATCAGCCAAGATGAAAAAGTGGAGCAGACTCGATGGGCCAAATGGCCTAATTCTGCTCCTGTATCTTATAGTCTCATGGTCTAAGAGGAAACATTCTCTCCAAATCCATCCAGAAAGTTCTGTCTGCATTTTACATTTAAAAGACAACTCCTGTCAGTCTTCCAAACATGCAAACCTAATCTGTTCAATATTTCTTCCTGAGGCAAACCACCCCTGCCACTGAAATGCTTCCATTACAAATAATTGGACCGGAGTGTAGATAGTGCGTCAACTGCACCTTACCTAACAGCATTACTTTCCTAGTTTTGTATTCAGTTTCCAGAACTATTATTCAGAACTATAACAGACAGATTATATTCAGCCTGATAGCCTGATACTTATAGAATATCCGATATTAGCCAACTGCTTGAATGACATATTGTATTCATGTTTATGGCAATGGAAATGTTCGTAGGAAAGTAAGATGAACGGGGGAGAACAAAATGATCTGGGAAAATAAAATGAGCAGAGAAAAGTTGGAAGATGGTGTATAATCTTGGGGAATAAGATACTATTCACTGTAGCTGGAAGAATAGCATATAAAATGTTAGTGTTAAGAGAGCTATGGTTACCCTTGTACAGTAAACATCAGATCTTGAAAGTGCCACATAGCAAGAAAAGTGCATATTAGTTTGCCTAATGTTGCACACAGATTAATGCCTGTAAGTTAAGAGGGCTTTATGAAATTATAAAAATGTTTCGTGATCTGAGCTGTATTACTTGTGCCAAAGGGAATTACAGTTGTCTTCGAATCATTGTAGGAATAATTGCTATGATAAGACAATGCTTTCTGGAGTTTAAAGAAATCACAATGAAATGTACAAAAACTCCATATCAACCATACCTTATTGAACAAGCGTAACTTTCTTACTTTTGTACACAGTGGGATGTAGAGTGAGAGAGTAAGCAGGTGATACATCTATGGCACTACATAGACCAGATAACAATAACCCCTCCGTGCCTTTGATTCAGGTCAATAATCCGGCTTTAGAAGTGGTGACCTGTCAGCCAGTGATAGGCCTGTTGGCCTCATATGCTGTAAGTACTGTTTATAGGATTCGGAGGGTCACCAGTAGTATAGACATTGCATGTAATGTTACCTAAATCTCTCCCCGTCTCTTCACGGTTATAGTGACATACTTCACCCCCATCCCGTCTGCAGGAAACAGTTTCAGGATGGGGGGGGGGGTGATAATGCAATTGTTATAAGTAGGTTGAAACCATCCCTCAGAACAGTTGCATTGCTGAGAGTCACTCCGATGGCAGTGCAGTCCCGCGGTCTCTTTACAGTTCTAGTTTCGTGGAAGTGAACTCACTACAATCCAGGGGTATAAACACTTCGGCAAGACACCTTCTGAATTTATAGGTCCTAAAGCAGAAGACCTACAACCTCATGGGTAAATGCGTAACACATATTCATAACTTTGTTGAAGAAAGGTATTAGGAGTATTATTGTTGTGAGAAACTTCTGCAACCAAGTGGAAAATAGATGTCCAGATTACCCAAAACTTACAATACTCATTGATTACTTAAAGCGGCAAATAGCAAAGATAAAAAAATTCAGTCCATCAGTCTTTATCATCAACGTTCTTTTGGCCACCTGCAACGTTCCCTCTAATTTTTTTTTAAACAGCTGTGCAGACCAACCATTGCTCTGAGCAGAAAATTTTTACATGGCCTGAAAACTGCATATCACATTAAATGTTTGTTTTGTAATATGCATACTTAGAATAATTAGAATAAAATTGAAAAACTACATACTTTTGATTTTATTTATGATTTGAAGGGTATGATGGAATAGAGTATAACAAAGAAAATCTTTTGTGTTTCGTGAACATTTTCCCGCTGTGTCCGTTTCCAGCTGCACGGCAACAGAGGATACATGTGCGGGAGCGTTTCAGTTACGGCACAGCCGTGTACCCGTGCAGCTTAAGAGGGAACATCCTGGTCCAGCGGCACCACTGGGATAATGTGCGAGGCATGTGTTTGCGTCCACTTTCCTTGGACTTTCAAAGAGGCTGTGGTCGGCAAGACTTGGAATTGACTTTTCCAGCAGGGCTCCAGGCAGTTCTTTCACCATTAGGCTCCCACTGGTACCCAATCTCTCAGCTGGTACGTGTGCCATTTCTAGAGTGAGCTCAAACTTCAGGGCTTCAACTACCTGTGGATGGGAACATTTAAGAGGTTGTGTTAGTGCCATGAAATACTGCAACATGCTTCCACTCAAAATACGGATATCCATCCGTTTAATTAGAAAGGGAGGGCAACTGTCAAGCATGGGCATCCCAAAACCATCTCCTCTAGTGATAGGCTGTTAAGCGTTTTGGAGCGCAGTGCATTGTCAGGAGGGCCCATGGAAGCATCTCTGGCCAATTTAGCTAATCTCTGCATTTCACGGCAGCATTCTATCTTTCGGCTGGTTCTCGCGATATCCCCTGACGAATCAGGAAACGATCAACATCGGCCTTAAATATAGCCATGGACTTGGCCTCCACTGCAGTCAGTAGCAGAGCATTCCATAGATTCATTACTCTCTGGCTAAAAGAATTCCTCCTTACCTCTGTTCTAATAGGTCATCCCTCAATTTTCAGGCTGTGCCCTTTAGTTCTGGATACCTCCACCATAGGAAACATCCACTCCACATCCACCCTATCAAGTTGTTTCAACATTCGGTAGGTTTCAATGAGATCCCACGCATTCTTCTAAATTCCAGTGAGTATAGGCCTGAAGTTGCCAAAAGCTGCTCATATGTTAAACCTTTCATTCTCATAATCATCCTCGTGAACTCTTTTCTGAGATATGGGGCCCAAAATTATTGACAGAACTCCAGCATGGCCTGACTAGTGTCCTATAAAGGCTCAGTATTATCTTCTTGCTTTTATATTCTATTCCCCTTGAAATAAATGCCAACATTGCATTTGCCTTCTTTAGCACAGAATCGACATGTAAATTGACCTTCTGGGAGCCTTGCACGAGGATCCCTAAATCCCTCTGCACCTCTGATGTTTGAACCTTCTCCCATTTAGATAATAGTCCATTCTATTGTTCCTTTTATCAAAATGCATTATCATACATTTCCCAGCACTGTATTCTATCTACCATTTTTATGCCCATTCTTCCAATTTGTCTAATTCCCGCTGCAATCGGAATGCTTTCTCAGCACTACCTACCCCTCCACCTATCCTTGTATCATCTGCTACCTTTGCCACAAAGCCATCTATTCCATTAAATCATTGACAAACAATGTGAAAGTAGCAGTCCCAATACCAACCCTTGAAAAACACCACTAGTCAGTGGCAGACAACCAGAAAAGGCCCCTTGTATTCTCATTCACTGCCTCCTGCCAGTCAACTATTCCTCTATCCATGCTCGTATCTTTCTTGTAACATCATAGGAGTTTATCTTGTTAAGCAGCCTCATGTGTTCCACCTGATCAAATGCCTTCTGAAAATCCAAGTAAATGGCATCCACTGCCTTTCCTTTGTCCACCCTGCTTGTTACTTCCTTGAAGAAGTCTAACAGATTTGTCAGACAAGATTTCCCTTCACAGACACCATGGTGACTTTGACTTATTTTATTCTTAGTCTGCAAGTAATCCGAAACCTCATTCTTAACAATAGATTCCAACACTTTGCCACCCACTGAAGTTAAACTAATGAGCCTATAGTTTCCTTTATTTTGCTTTCCCCCCTTCTTAAAGACTGGAGTGACATTTGCAATCTTCCTGTCCTCTGGGACCATGCCAGAATCAAGTGATTCTTGAAAGATTATGACCAATGTATCCATCATCTCTTCAGCAATCTCTCTCAAAACTCTGCACTGTAGTCCATCTGGTCCAGTTGACTTATCCACCTTAAGACCTTAAGTGTTTGCCGAATACTTTTTCCTTTGCAATAGCAATAGAACTCACTCCTGCACCCTGACATTCAAGGGCAGCTGGCACACGGCTAGTGTCTTCCACAGTAAAGACAGATGCAAAGTACTCATTAAGCTCATCTGCCATTTATTTATCCCCATTATTACCTCACCAGGGTCAATTTCCAGTGGCCCAATATCAACTCTCACCTCCCTTTTATCTTAATATAACTGAAAATACTTTTGGTATCCTGCTTTATATCATTGGCTAGTCTGCCCACATATTTCATCTTTTTCTTTCTTATAGCTTTTCTAGTTGCACTTTGTTGGATTTTAAAAGCTTCCCAGTCACCCAACTTCCCACTCACTTTTGCTGCCTTACATATCATTTCATTGGGTTTTATGCAGTCCTTAATTCCTCTTGTCAGCCATGGTTGACTACCCCTGCTATTGGAGAACTTCTCTTGTGGGACATACCTATCCTGCACCTTGTGAACTATCCCCACATACTTCAGCTACCTCTGCTCTGCCTTCATCCCTGCAGTATCCTCCTCCAATCCATCTGGGCAAGCTCCTCTCTCATGTCTCTGTAACTCCCTTTATACTACTGTGATACTGATACATCTGACTTATGCTTCTGTCAAAATGCAGTGTGAATTTAATCATATTATAACCACTCCTACCACAGGGTTCCTTTATATTAAACTCACTACTAACATCTGGGTTATTACACAACACCCAATCTAAGATAGCATTTCACCGAGTTGGCTAAAGCACAAGCTGCTCTGAAAAGCCATGTTACAGCATTCAACAAATTCCCTCTCTTGTGATCCGACACCAGTCTGATTGTCACAATCCCCTTGCATGTTAAAGTCCCCCATTACTATTGAGTCATTACCCTTATTACATGTTTTCCAGCTCCCTTTACAATCTCAACCCCACACCCTGGCTACTATCTGGAAGCCCATATGGGTTTTTTTTTATCTTGGCAGAGTCGCAACTCCACTCTCAAATCTTCAACATTTTTTGTCCTTGTGTCATCCGATTCTGAAAATGTAATTCCATCCCATACAAGCAGTGCCACACCACTACTTATGCCTTCCTGCCAATCTTTGATGTTAAGCTCCCAACTATGTCCTTCTTTCAGCCACAACTCAGTGGTGCCCACAACGTCATACCGACCAATGTCTAAATGCACCATGAGTTCATCCACCTTATTCCGAATGCTACACACATGTAAATACAACACCTTAAGTCCTGCATTTCTCACCCATTTTGAATTTTACCTGTGGTACAATTTAACTCCTTGCTCTGTCTGCATTTGTACCCATTCACTGGCTGGTCCTTCCTTGCATTCATGTTACTTCTATCATCTTCTTGTAAACCTCATCCTCAGTTCTATCATACTGGTTCCCATCCCCCACCCCCCGCCACCATATTAGTTTAAACCACTTCCTACAGCTCGAGCAAACCTGCCACAGGTATATTGGTCCCCCTCAGATTCCGGTGTAACCGATCCCTTTTGTACAGGTCCCACCTGCACCAGAAGAGGTCCTAATTATTCAGAAACCTGAATCCCTGCCTCCTGCTCCACTTCTTCACTCACACATTTACCTGCGACTTCATTCTATTCCTAGCCTCACTGCCGCGTGGCACAGGCAGCAATCCCATGATTACTATTCCTCAGGTCTTGCTTTTCAGCTTTCAGCTTTCTTCCTAACTCCCTGTATTCTATTTTTCAGAAGCTTGAATCTGAATGGATTCAAGCATTCTTCGTGATCTTTCAAAAATCACTTGATTCTGGCATGGTCTTGGAGGACTGGAAAATTCCAAATGTCATTCTACTCTTTAAGAAGGGAGGAGGGCAAAGGAAAGTCAATTACAGGCCAGTTAGCCTAACCTCAGTGGTTGGGAATGTGTTGGAGTCTATTATCAAGGATGAGGTTTCCAGGTACTTGGAGACCTATGATAAAATATGTCAAAGTGTTCATGGTTTCCATTAAGGGAAATCTTGCCTGACAAATCTGTTAAGAGTTCCTGGAGGAAGTATCAAGCAAGGTGGACAAAGGAGAGGCAGGGTACTTGGATTTTCAGAAGGTATCGGATAATGTGCCACTCATAAGGCTGCTTAACAAGATAAAATCCTATGGTGTTACAGGAAAGATACTGATATGGATAGAAGAATGGCAGGAAGTAGCGAGTGGGAATGAATGGGAGCTTTTCTGGTTGGCTGCCAGTGATTAGTGGTGTTCCTCAGGGGTCAGTATTGGGACTTTTTGCATTGTTTGTCAATGATTTAGATAATGGAATTGATGACTGTGGCTAAGTTGCAGATGATATGAAGATAGGTGGAGGGGTAGCTAGTGCTGAGGAAAGAATCCAATTGCAGCAGAACTTAGACAAATTGGAAGAATGGGCAAAAAAGCAGCAGATGCAATACAGTATTGGGAAATGTATGATAATGCATTTTGGGAAAAGGAACAATAGAATGGACTATTATCTAATGAGAGAAGGTTCAAACATCAGAGGTGCAGAGAGACTTAGGAATCCTCATGCAAGGCTCCCAGAAGGTTGAGTCTATGTTAAAGAAGGCAAATGCAATGGTGGCATTTATTTCAAGGGGACTAGAATATAAAAGTAAGAAGATAATACTGAGCCTTTATAAGACACTGGTCAGGCCAGACTAAGGGTATTGGCAATATTGCCCCATATCTCAGAAAGGATGTGTTATCATTAGGGAGAGTGAAGAGGAGGTTCACAAGGATGATTCCAGCAATGAAGGGGTTAACATATGAAGAGTCTTTGGCAACTTTGGGCCTGTACTCACTGGAAGTTAGAAGAAAGTCTGGGGATTTCATTGAAACCTACCGAATGTTTAAAGGACTAGATAAGGTGGATTTGGAGAATGTATGTTTTTGTGCTGTACTGCTGCATCAAAACAACAAATTTTGCAAAATGTAAGTCAGTAATAAGAAATCAGATTTTAATTTAGGTGTGTTACCTTGGTAAACTTAATAAATGGGTGTCTATATGAAGATATGTATTTTTCACTGTTATCAGTCAAAAGCCTCTCAGAAAAATGATGTGGAAACTGGCATGTGGTTAACACCAGAAAAATTGCAAAGAAAGCTGAAGGTAAAATATTCCTGTCATACAAAGATTCATCCCACCAGATCACAGTGTGACATTCATGGATCTGTTGTAGAGGAAGGATGGGAAATGTGCTCCTGGTGCATTTCAAAAGTTGAATGTTCAAAAGTTCAAAGTAAATTTATTATCAAAGTACATATATGTCACCATACACAACCCCAGGATTCATTTTCTTGTTGGTACACTCATCAAATCTATAGATAGTAACTATAATTGAGTCAATGAAAGACCACCCAGAGAGCAGAAGACAACAAACTGAGCAAATGCATTATAAATGACTAGCTAAAAAAGATGAGAACATGAGATGAAGAGTCCTGGAAAGTGAATCCATTGATTGGGGAAACATTTCAAAGATGGGGCAAGTGAACTTGAGTGTAGTTATCACCTTTTGTTCAAGAGTCTGATGGTTGAGAGTAGTAGCTGTTCTTGAGCCTGGTGTGTGAGTCCTGAGGCTCTTGCACTGCTGGCAGATGGCAGCAGAGAGAGCATGACCTGGATGGTGAACATCCCTGACTATGAATGCAGCTTTCCTACGACAGTGTTTCATGTAGATATACTCAATGGTTGGGAGGGCTTTAACCGTGATATTCTCAGCCAAATCCACTACTTTTGTAGGATTTTCTATTCAAAGGCATTGGTGTTTCCATACCAGCCTGTGATGTAGCCAGCCAATACATTCTCCACTGCACATCTGTAGAAGTTTGTAAATGTTTTTCATGTCATGCTAAATCTATGCTGTTACGTTCCCCAGTAACCGGGTAATTTTCCAGCAAAGATAGATGGATCCACCAAAGCCTGATGCTACTATTTTCAAACGTTTTTATTTATAAAGGGGCACAAACGTATGGTTAATACAAAACATTCAGATCATATACGTCGTCACAACTCAATCTAAAGCACAGATATAGTAATAATCAATTAGAAATAAGCTCTATCATTGTCTAGGAGTAATGTAGATATATATTGTTTGCTGGATATCTAAAAGTCTTTTAGATCACTGCAGTTCCACCAGCCGCCGTCGGTTGTGGTGTCGCGTTGGTGCACTTTTGTTAGAAAGAGAGGGAGAGAGAGATGTCATTAAACAGCTTCACCTGCCCGGGTCCCTACGGAGCACCGCCGTGGAATCAGAAGAGCAGGCTTCCCGGTTGTTAGTTAAAAGCGATTGTCCGTGATTCCAGCCACAGACTCCCGTTCCGGAATCTAACGCACGTGGCTTCCTTCAGAATGGCGTCCTGCTCCAACGGGAAGCACTATCGTGTCTTCTTCGTGTGTCTCCTTGGTGCGTCTGGCGCCCCGCCTTGGCTGCCCACCTTTTATCTGGACTGGCAGGGTTGTACATGTCCATCAGGGTGGGGGGGGGGGCGAGGCAATCCTTCCCCCATCACCCACCTCACATTGCCCTGAGATTTTGCACGTAGGCCAGTTCCTTATCCCACAAAGGTGTCCCCCCAGACAATGGCTATGTCCGAGGTTTTTGTCTTGTTGAGCGACCAGCCCACTTTGCCCGAGGGCTCTCTCTGTCTTGCGATTCTCCCAAAGGAGGGGGCTGAGCTCATAACACCTCCCCCCATAGCAGGGTTTTTACCAGCGGTTAAAAACAGGTTGGTACAGAGTTGTACAGGACTTTTTTTTGAATCTACATACTACACAAGCTTTTCTCTTCACAGAGTACTACCATGATACATTCAAATCAGTATCTAAACAGGTAACAAGTACAGTGCCCCTTTCTTTAATATCTTAACCTCACATGCCGTACTAAAGTCTGGTAGCATCAAACTTCAGCTCAATAACCACCTTATTTATTTCTTTTCAAATCTTTTTATTAATTTTAAGAAAAACATAAGTAAAATATGAGTACAAAACATTTGAGAGTACACAATTAATAGATTAATTAACAATCAGATATGTATTAATCAATCTATAAAGTCTCCCAAACTCATAGTATTAATGTAAAGGAATTAAGAAAAAGAGAAAAAGGAGAACCCCCCCCAAAAAAAACTAAGAGAATTTAAAAAAAAACTAATAAAAAAAACTAACCAACATGGGCAATTGCATAATGTTAAATACATACAGTAGTGCCGATGACTCCGAACCTCCATCCACACAATTCGGGATAGTAACAATAAGGTTCAGGATCAGACCATTTAATTCATATGAAAATGTTGAATAAATGGTCTCCAAGTTTCCTCAAATTTAACTGAAGAATCAAAAACCACACTTCTAATTTTTTCTAAACTCAAACAGGAAATAGTTTGAGAAAACCACTGAAATACAGTTGGAGGGTTAATTTCTTTCCAATTCAGTAAAATAGATCTTCTAGCCATTAATGTAACAAATGCAATCATTCGTTGGGATGAAGCGGATAAACGCTTATTATCTATCATTGGTAGACCAAAAATTGCGGTAAAAGGATGTGGTTGGAAATTAATATTTAAAACTCTTGAAATAATATTAAAAATATTTTTCCAATAGATTTGTAAACAAGGACAAGACCAAAACAAATGGGTCAATGAAGCAACATCAGAATGACATCTATCACAGGTTGGATTAACATAAGAATAAAATCGAGCAAGTTTATCTTTAGACATGTGAGCTCTATGTACAACCTTAAATTGTATTAGAGCATGTTTAGCACAGATAGAGGATGAGTTTACCAATGATAAAAAATTTTCCCATTGTTCAGTAGATATAGGACAATGCAATTCTTCCTGCCATTCCTTCTTAATTTTTTCTGATATATCTGGCTGTGCATTCATAATCATATTATAAATGATAGCTACTAAACCCTTTTGACAAGGATTCCACCTTATTTATTTATTTCCTTCAGCAACATAACTAAGGAGGTGTGATCTTAGCTTAGGTGCATCTACAAAAGTTTATACAAATACTAATCGTTTCAGTCATGGTATTTCACCGGCAGGTCTCCAAAGGGGTTGTCTTTATTTTCACAGGCTTTGGCGCAAATCCGTACAACCGGCGTTGCTGTTTAAACATGGCATTTCTATTACCCATCGCCTTTTCCCGGTGAGTCCCCCCGTGGGGAACGTGAGTAATTTGGCAAGGTACTCTCCCGCCTTTCCTTCCCCCAAGGGTTATTCTCTTAACTCCCCGTCCCCAACCTAGTCCATCAGGGGAATTTCCACCCACGTCTTTAAGGCCACCCAGGTAGTTAACCCTTTTTCCAAGACCATACAGGCTGATGTGTTTCAGTGCAAACCTTTTCCTCCGGCCGCATTTAAATTTCGGCTTCCTCGCAGCGCTTTCTTAAATAACAATAGCGTGTAAGGCACCTTTACATTCCAAATCAGCCTGTACTCGATGCGCAGGCATCAATCTAGACTTTAACCTTTTTTCATTCGAGTTGGGAACTACAGATTTACCGTTCTCCCCCACAACAACAGTTATCTCCCCATTCGTAAACTCCACATTAACTCTGATCACTCCCCTCAGCACAACCCTCTGGGAACTCGCACTCCCCAAGGTTAACCCTTTCTTCCCCGAACCAAGCCTATCTGATCCAAAAGGATGGCCGTCTCGTCCAGCTGAGTCAACTACCTCTGACCTTTTCTGAGCTCCGTGACTAGGTTCAGGACCACGTGCATCCCCATCCTGGACACTCTCAAACGGGGCATTGGCCTCTTCCAGGCTTTCAATACCCGTACCCTTTTCAAATTCTAAATTCCCCTGATCCTCCCAGTTACTCTCTGGGCAACTCATTTCCGGGGTAACCTCCACCCCGCGGGCTGAAACAACCTCATCTGCCAACCCAGCAGACTTCTTCAAGGGAATGGCATCCTTTTCATCGAGGACTGCCCTCATTTCATTATCGGGAACACCTTTAGAAGCATCCAGGTCCAACCCTGGACCTTTTAACAGCTTTATCTGTTTCTCATCTTTATTTCCTACCTCAAGGACCTTTTTCTTCGTTAAGGAAAGACCTACCTTCTCTCCCTTACCCCCTTTTACGTTACTATTCCTCGCTTTACCACCCTCGAAACCCTCGTGGTATAGGGTTGGTAAAGACGTCTCGGCCAATTTTAAACTGCTCTCGTTCTTAGCTGCCGCTCTCGACAGGCTGCGAGTGTCCGCGCATGCGGGATAGCTTGGGGACTCTATGGGCGGGGCCTCAACTCGCATCGGTCGGCGGGTCATAGTCATGGCCGACTGAACTTTTCCTCCTGCTAAATCGTTTCCAAGGAGGACATCCACGTCCGTTCTCGGGAATTCTGATGGCACCCCCATTTCAACTGATCCATACACCAGCTCACAATCCAAAAGGACCCTACGCAAAGACACCCTTTCTGTCCATTTTCCTATTCCTCTCAGGGCTACCTCGCACGTCGGAGGTCCGAATTGTAATACGTTACGGCTAATCAATGATAGCTCCGCCCCCGTGTCTCTCCAAATCCGTATGGGAATTGGCGGGTCCCCCTTCCTCACAGACACGGTTCCGTGTGACATATAAATCTCCGACCCCTCGCGCTCTCTGCTCCCCTGGGACCCTCTTGCCGATTTTCTGATTACCACTGCACACCCGATAGGGATCGCTGCTTTCCCTCTCTCTGGCTCCTTTCTCGGAGCAAAGCATTTAGATGCAATATGACCCACCTTTCCACAATTAAAACAGGTCAAGCCAGGACCTCTCCTCCTCAATTTTACCACTAGCTCCCAGCGGGATCTCCGCCTCAGCCGGCGGGCTTTCTCTACCGTTCCCACGGTCTCTCTGGTAACTTTTTTGCAAGGAAAACTTTGTCTTGTGGGTTAGGGCATATTCATCTGCGAACCTAGCAATTTCTGAGATGGACTGATTAGTCCTCTCATTCAAATACATCCGGATCTCTTCCGGAACACAACCTTTAAATTCCTCAATCAAAAATAACTCCCCGATACGCCCATAATTCTCGGCCACCTTTTCCGCGGCGCACCAAGGGTCAAGAGCACACCCTTCTCATGGGCTAGCTCGGTATACGTTTGATTCCATCCTTTTCTTAAATTTCGGAACTTTTGTCTATACGCCTCAGGTACTAACTCGTAACCTCGGAGAATGGCCTCCTTTACTTGATCATAATTCCCTTCCCCTTCTGGGGGCAACGCGGCATATGCCTGCTGTGCTTTCCCTCGTAACACACTTTGTAACAACGCCACCCACTACTCTCTGGGCCACTTCTGATTTACTGCCACCTTTTCAAAAAGCAAGAAATAACTATCAACATCCGTCTCCTCGAACGGGGGGACCAACCTCAACGCCCGACTAACATCAAACTCCTCCTCTCTCTCTTGCCCTTGGGCTCTTTGCTCCTGCTTTCGCCTGTCCAGCTCCAATTCATGGCTCCTTTGTTTCTCTTTCTCTTCTGCTTCTGCTTCTAGCCGCTTTAGCTGGAGCTCATGACCCCGTTTCATCTCTAATTCCTTTAGTTTGAACACCTGCTCCCTTTCCTTTTCCTTTTCAGCTCGTTCCTCAGCCTTTTCCTTTGCAGCTCGTTCCTCAGCCCGTTCCTTTTCCTTTGCAGCTGCTTCTAGCTGCTTTACTTTAAGATCATGGTCCAACCTTACTTTTTCCAACTCTACCTGATCTGTCCCACTCGCTAATCCCTTTTCGGGGATATTTTCCAAATCCTCAGCTGCAAACACCTCCTTTTCAATGTAATACTGATTTATGACTCCTCGCACTTCCTGCTTTTTCATTGATGACCTCACCTCTGCGAGGCCTAACCCCTTTGCCAGATTTACCAAGTCTGATTTGGTAGCCGTCCCTAGCGCCTCTACAGTCGGATTTCTCATAAATTTACCCACATCCATCTTTGCTGGTTTCCTGTCTGGCTACCTGCGTAACCAGATTTAAGTTTGGACTTACAGCCCGATTCACTGACCCTCCCCTTTGGTTTCAAATCCGGGACGAGCAACCCACTTGTTACGTTCCCCAGTAACCGGGTAGTTTTCCAGCAAAGATAGATGGATCCACCAAAGCCTGATGCTACTATTTTCAAACGTTTTTATTTATAAAGAGGCACAAACGTATGGTTAATACAAAACATTCAGAACATATACGTTGTCACAACTCAATCTAAAGCACAGGTATAGTAATAATCAATCAGAAATAAGCTCTATCGTTGTCTAGGGGTAATGTAGATATATATATCGTTTGCTGGATATCTAAGTCTTTTAGATCACTGCAGTTCCACCAGCCGCCGTCAGTTGTGGGGTCGCGTTGGTGCACTTTTGTTAGAAAGAGAGAGAGAGAGAGATGTCATTAAACAGCTTCACCTGCCCGGGTCCCTACGGAGCACCGCCGTGGAATCAGAAAAGCAGGCTTCCCGGTTGTTAGTTAAAAGCGATTGTCCGTGATTCCAGCCACAGACTCCCGTTCCGGAATCTAACGCACATGGCTTCCTTCAGAATGGCGTCCCGCTCCAACGGGAAGCACTATCGTGTCTTCTTCGTGTGTCTCCTTGGTGCATCTGGCGCCCCGCCTCGGCAGCCCACCTTTTATCTGGACTGGCAGGGTTGTAGATGTCCATCAGGGTGGGGGGGGGGGGGGGTGAGGCAATCCTTCCCCCATCACCCACCTCACATTGCCCTGAGATTTTGCACGTAGGCCAGTTCCTTATCCCACAAAGGTGTCTCCCAAGACAATGGCTATGTCCGAGGCTTTTGTCTTGTTGAGCGACCAGCCCACTTTGCCCGAGGGCTCTCTCTCTCTTGCGATTCTCCCAAAGGAGGGGGCTGAGGTCATAACAATGCAAACTCTTAAGAAATTAGATGCACTGTCATGCTTTCTTCACAATTGCAGTTATGAACTGGGCCCAGGACAAGTCCTCTGAAACAGTGGCACCGAGGAGTTTAAAGCTGCTAACCATTGGGAGCGTCCTAACCAGCTGCATCTCCATCAGGAGTGGGAGCAGCTGAGCATCCAGCCGGAAATCCCTACAAGGGACTGTGAGATTAGCAGAGTGGATCATTGGGGTCTCAATACTATATCTCACGGGCATTCATCAGGAGCATGGCATACACATGGACCTTGGTATTATATAGGATCCTACCCATCCATCCAGCATCCTCTTTGACTTTCTACCATCAGGCAGGAGACTGAAAAACAAGAACGATCAGGTTGGGAAACAGTTTCTTCCCTCAGGCCATTAGACTTCTGAACTCCCTGCCCCATCTCATTTGAAGTGTTTTGGATTACAATATATATACTGTATAAATAATCAGGTGACCATTGACTATCATTTTTTTTATTGTTAAAGTGCACTTATGTATTCACCTTGGTAATGCTAAAATAGCTGCCTGAGCTTTAAGAGAAAATGTTGATGTTATTTTGCATGGGTGGAGTAGAATGAAGAATTGCCATGTTAGACCATAAGACCACAGGACATAAGAGCAGAATTAGGTCATCTGACGCAACGAGTCTGCTCCGCCATTCAATCACGAGTAATCCTTTTTTTTCTTCCTCAACCCCAGTTCCCGGTAATCCCCCCATAACTTTTGATGCCATGTTCAATCAAGAACCTATCAATCTCTGCCCTAAATACACCAAACAACCTGGCCTCCAGAGCTGCATGTAGCAACAAATTCACAACGCTTTGACTAAAAAAATTTCTCCACGTCTCTGTTTTGAAAGGGCACCACTCTATCCTGAGACTGTGCCCACTTGTCCCAGGCCCATCCACCATGGAAAACATCCTTTCTACTCTGTCTAGGTCTTTCAACATTCGAAAGATTTCAATGAGATCCCCCTCATCTTTCTGAATTCCAGCAAGTACAGACCCAGAGCCATCAGATGTTCCTCATATGATAGCCCTTTCATTCCTGGAATCATCCTTGTGTACCTTCGTCAGGGTCTCGGCCCAAAACATCGACAGTGCTTCTCTCTATAGATGCTGCCTGGCCTGCTGTGTTCCACCAGCATTTTGTGTGTGTTGTCAGCATTACATCCTTGCTTTTGTATTCTAGACCCCTTGAAATGAATGCTAACATGGCGTTTGCCTTCCTCACCACGGACTCAACCTGTGAGTCCTGCACAAGGACTCCCAAGTCCCACTGCATCTCAGATTCCTGGATTTTCTCCCCATTTAGAAAATAGTCCACACATTTATTTCTACTACCAAAGGGCATGGCTATGCATTTTCCAACATTGTACTTCATTTGCCACTTCCTTGCCCATTCTCCTAATCTGTCCTAGTCCTTCTGCATTCTGTTTGCTCAACACTATCTGCCCCTCCACCAAACTTACATACAGCATAAAAGTTCTAAAAAGGACGACATTCAAGTACTTTTCCCAGGTTTGGTGAGGAAATATTTTCTCGAGTAAAATTGATTGATGCTGGAATAGTGTGATAGCAAAATTCCTTAATAGGCCTTCTACATTAGTCTTTTTTGTTCAACTACAAGGCAATATATCGTAAAAGTTTGTCTTTCTTTATTGTTTCATGACCGAATGTGAATGTAACAGAGTGATGTATATGTGTTAATCTCTGTTTACATAATGTGAGAGAGAACTCATTTTAAGGTCTAGCCTAAATGTGTTTGGAAGTTAAGAACCTGTTGTGCCAAATGTGAGTATATTTCTTAGTTAAGATGAGATCTTGTGTATAAGGTACAGGATTGAGGGAATACTAACATTGTGTGCATTGTCTTTTTTTTGAATTGCCACTACCATATTGGTTTTGTATATTTTGTTTTAGTCATTTTTATACTGTATACTTAACAAGGGTGTGGTCTGAAGTTAAACAAAGATTGTCATGGGGGGGGGGGGGTGTTGGGAACAGACCCAAATTCAAGACATATACACTGAAATACTGGAAACTGGACTGGACCAGACTAGGAGCTGGGACAGAAACACAGATTTGGGCTAGGACAGCGGGTCCAGGACGTGGAACTGGGAACTAGGAGCCTGGGCTTGGACTCGGAGTCAGAGACTGGGTAAGGACCCAGAACCTGGGTCTTGACTCGGGCTTGGACCCTGGAACTAGGCGAGGACATGACGAGGCTAGCGTTCTAGGAGCCTGGCTTGGACTCCGAGTCAGAGACTGGGCAAGGACCCAGAACCTGGGTCTTGACTCGGGCTTGGACCCTGGAACTAGGCGAGGACATGACGAGGCTAGCGTTCTAGGAGCCTGGCTTGGACTCCGAGTCAGAGACTGGGCAAGGACCCAGAACCTGGGTCTTGACTCGGGCTCTGGAACTAGGCGAAGACATGATGTGACTAGAGGACTGGACGAGGAGCGGGCTCTTCGAGGCTTTCCTGGGCAGGACGAGGTACTCCTTTTTAGAGCCGGGACCCCCTTCCTTGGACGCAAGGCCGGGAATGTTTTAGCAGGGCTGGGCCGGGGTAACTGCCGTGGTAAACCGCCATGGAAACTGTCAGGGATTCAGATGGGGAGGGGAAGAGAACAGTCTTGCCTCAGGATAACGGCAAGGACGGCCTGACTTACCCCACGAAGGCAAGGACGGGAAGGGAGCTCAATCTGGGGTGGCTCCGAGTCTCAGGGCGGCCAGCAACGTTAGCTGGCTACGGAAACAGCCGAATCCATTATCTAGCTCGGAGTGGCAGACGTCCACTCAGAGGGCCCCAGAAACGGCCGAATCCATACCACAATGACTACTCCCGACTAGAAACAACAAGGTTCCATGAAGAAGTGGCCCTCCAACCAGGCCTAGAGATCACGAATGGCTGCTCTAGCCTTCCACCAGCAGGTTGCTCCAAGGGGATACTGACGAGATCAACCAGCACCGCCACTCGCCCCAAGGCCAGCATCAGGTGATCCAGCCCAACTTAAACAAGGGACAGCCGGAAGACCCGGAGACCACGGAACGGACCGCGAACCGGAACGCGGATTTCACGGACCGGACCATGACAAAGCTATTAATCGTGGGAACTGTTTCTTATTTTAATTTTGTCGTTATTATTTCGATGCCCTCTTTCTGCAATAAAACATCTAAAACAGATAAAGGTAACATATAAGGACTCGAAATAAAGATTCGACAATAATGATAAACGATAAAATGGCATTAAACATGACAACTTGAGTAACTGAACCAGAAGTGTACTTTGGACTCACTCTATAAAGGTTTCAGCACGAGCGAACAACCTTTTCTGTTTCAGATTCGTAGCCAAAAATGTCAAAGAAAAGCCGAGCGGGTTTTCAGACCCTTCTGTTGTATTTTCTGATGTTTTTTTCCGCAAGGAGTCCCAGCCCAGAAGCTGCCAGGATCCTTGTCATCCCCACAGACTGGAGCCACTGGATCATCATGAAATCCCTGCTCCTGGAACTGGTGCAAAGGGGGCACGAGGTGACGGTGCTGAGGGGCGACAGTTCGCTAAGGATTGAGGCAACGAACAACGATTTCACCATGGAAACTATCCGTACTTCGGGAGAACAGGCACATGAGGCTCTTACAGAAGACAAATTTCCCGATGTTATCTTCAAATTTTTCTATGTGGAAGATGGTTTCCTCTCCAGCTTCTCCGCTGCCCGCACCTTCATCGGGTTGACCTCCATGAATATTGAAGTGATTTCTCCGTTCATTCAGGGACTGTTCGAGGATCGCGCTTTGATGGATCGTCTGAAAACTGGGGGGTTTGAGGTGATTTTGGCCGACCCTTTCCATGCAGCCGGTGCCATGCTGTCTCATGTACTTAACACTTCGTTGGTGTTTTTCGGCAGGTGGATGATATCCGGGGACGTCCACTTAAACTTCGCCCCGTCGCCACTTTCCTTTGTGCCCATGTTCAATTCACGTTTGAGCGACAGAATGTCGCTTGTGGGCAGATTGAAGAACGTGTTGATATACGGAATGTCTAAATTCATAAGCCACTTCTACACTTATCCAGCTTACAATCGGCTTTGTCAGCTTTACCTCAATGATGAAATTACCGTGGAAGAGCTTTATCGAAAGGTTGATATCGTCTTAATGAAGGCTGATTTTGTTTTTGAGTATCCCCGGCCGACCATGCCAAACCTGATTTACATCGGAGGTATCCAGTGCGGTCCGGGTCGACCGCTCCCTGCTGATCTGCAGCGATTCATGGACAATTCTGGCGAAGATGGCGTGGTGATCTTCTCCTTGGGAAGTGTAGTAGGCACTATTCCTCCAGAAGCGGCGAGTGAAGTTGCGGCAGGACTGGCCAGACTCTCACAGAGGGTGATCTGGCGGTATATTGGAGCGCTACCCCCGAATTTAGGAAACAACACGAAAATCTTGAGCTGGTTTCCACAAAATGATCTGCTGAGTCATCCGAAAACAAGAGCGCTCATCACGCACGGCGGTGAAAATGGGCTTTATGAGGCCATTTATCATGGGGTTCCCGTGGTTGGTATTCCAATTTTTTTTGATCAATATGATAACCTTCTGCGTCTCAAAACCCGAGGAGCAGCGGTCATGTTAGAATTGGCTCACATTAAAAGCGATGACATTTTCCATGCAGTGAAGACAGTCATCGAAAACCCTTCCTATGCAGAGAACATGAAACGATTATCCGCCTTGCACCGGGACGTTCCAGTGCGGCCAATGGAGCTGGCTGCTTTCTGGATTGAATACACAATAAGGCACCGGGGGGCTCCTCATCTTAGAGCCGCGGGTAATGATCTGCCATTCTATCAGTACCACTTACTGGATGTGTTTACTATTATTGTGATTTTCATAGGGCTTTTCCTTTATCTTGTATTTAAATTACTTAATGTTTTACTTGTCAAATTGTGCTCGGGGAGGAAGAGGAAAAAGGACTAAATGGAGGGAGTTAGAGAAAGAATGAGAGTTCATTCATTTTCGAAATCTCCTTTTGTAAAGCTGCAGAACATTTTCTCTGATATCAATAGCCAAGCACAACTAAATCTCGTTTAGCAGCAATACTGTTTTGCTACTCTTATTGCCAAATTGAACAATATCTTATTCCCCAACGTTTTACTTCATCGATCCACTTTTCCCGACTCAGTTGAAGTGCATAGATCCCATTGGAAAACCTTTTGTTTCTGCCCTCCATCTTGCTTCCCTTCTATGTTTCTGATTGCCAGTACACATGAAAAATAATTCTCATTCAATCAGTTTATTAATAGCCGATAGTCTCTAAATATTAGGCTACCAGCCCGAATATAATCCACATGTTAGTGTTTACGATTTGGGAAATTAAATTAAAAATTAGTAATGTTATGCATGTTAGATAACGTGCAGTTGATGCTATCCGTGGAGTAATGTAGTCTGTCCTGATCTAGATATTTGAAATATAAGAACTTCAGTAGCATGGGTGGTATGTCTTAAAAAGCAAGGCGGAACAGACTAGATTTGCGTATGCCGAAGTTAGGAAGAGTAAAAGGCGTCGTGATTAAAATGCAAAATCCTGATAGGTCTTTCTGAGTGGACATGGAGAGGACGGTTACTCCTCTAGGAGAATCTAGTACTGATGGTCACTAAGTTAAAATAAAAGTTTAAGAAAGAAATCAGATGGAATTTTATTTCACTGCCAATAGTGATTCTGATTTTCTACGTCAAAGCGTGGCAGTAGCTGAGGTATATTCATAATTCAATCTGATTTGAACTAGTTTCGACCAGACCCGTGTTCAAACGTACGTTTTGCCGTCGGTCTCCGCCCATAGCGGGCGAATAGTGACGCCTGAACAGGTTTGCACCAGCTGGAGGCACGAATAGCACTCAGGCAGACGGTACTTCAACGTACTCAGAGTAACCAAAGTGGCAGATGCTATTGGAGTATAAAATATTATGGAGTATAAAACTTAATGCTAAAAACTATGGTGTGTTGGTATATGCTAGGGAGAGGTGGCTGGGAGCGCGCCAGCTGTGAAGTTGCTGTGTAACCAAAACTGTGTGAAATGCTAAAAGACAATGATGTGTCAATATATGCTAATCAGGTATCCAATTGAATGTAGAGGCAATACGTGTTAATGAAAAGGAGTTAAGAGACATTTTGCTTTGAACGTGTCGGCTGTGTAACTAAAGCTATGTAGGAGACAAGTTGTCTGCTGTGTAATTAAAACTATATAGTCGACTAGAACGAATAAGTCAATAGGTAAAAACAATAGTAACGGATGTACTGTGATATGCACCGCTTGGATATGTTAATGCGGCTAAACCAGGTTTGCTTTAAAAAGCGGCTGGGTCCGAAAATCGGGAGGCATTCAGCGACTAGCTCAATGACTGTCTCAACTTTGATTTGCAAATTAAAGTTTAACCCTTCTTGAAGAATTTTCTGCGTCTCCTGGTCATTTGAAAAGCACGAAAAACCACGACAATGCCAAGAAGTTCAAGTGTAAAGTCGATCGTCCAAATGCTAACTTATAAAGACCTGTCGAGTGAATAAAAAAAAGAAATAAATTTAAAATAAACAGCGGAAATGTTGCGCTACGCCTACGCTGATGTTGGAAGAAAGCGACGGAGGGCGAGTAGTACATTTGGCAGGCAATAGGTGGGAGCAGGTGAGGGAGAAGGTAGGAGGGTGGGGTAATGGGGATGAAGCAAGAAGCCAGGAGGTGATGGGTAGCGGTAAAGGATTGCAAAATCAGGAATCAACCAAGAGAGGACGCTGTGTCATGGAATAAAGGAAAGAAAGAGGGGGACCAGAACGAGGTGATGCCCAGGTGAGGGAAGGAAATGAGTGAGAAGGTAACAAGAATAGGGAGTGCAGAAGGAGAAAAGCGCGGAGAGGAGTAATTAGTGGAAGTTAGAGAAATCGGTGTCACGTCATCACATTGGAAGCTATCCATCGGGAACAAAAGGCGTCCCCCCCCCCCCCCCAAACTAATTTTGGCCTCTTCGCAGCAGTAGATTAGGCCATGGACAGCCAGGTCAGTATGTGAATTGGAAGTCAATTTGAAATTGGTATCCACCGGGAGATCCTGACTTTTCCTACGGACAGAAGGTTCTCGACGAAGCAGTCCCACAATCTACCACGGGTTTGACGAAGCGGCAACACCCCCCCCCCCCAATCTGTACCAGGTTTATGAAGTGGTGTCCAAATCTGACGTAACATTACTCTCAGTAATGCAGTCAGGAATCGAAATACAAGACACAATTCGATGCGAACTAGTAATCAAATCTGACATGCAGGTTTACTAAAACTAATAACAGAAAAATCTTAAAGTAATTTAATAGACTTAAAATCTTTAAAACAACTACAGTACTAACGTTAACAAACCTGGAACTTACTCCCTTGCACCTTTTTCTCTAAACCAATGAAATGGGTTGCTGACTCTGTGCCGTGTGTAATCAGAAACTGTGAAGACCCCAAAAGATGAAAGGACTTGAGAATGGAAGTCAAAATTGCTCCCTGGGATGTTTATCGTCAACAAGAAATCATGGTTATAAAATTCCAATGAACAATTATTTAAACTATTCTTTCACGAAGAAGATTTCCTGAGAGAGAAAGAGAGAAATAAAGAACGTGAAATTTTCAAAATTGACCGTGATCGATTTTTATCATTCAGAAAATACGGCGAGAGTTGGTTTTAAGTGACTGGAGACGCGTGTCACAACCTGCTGTCACAATCAGGGGCCGTTCAAACTTGTCGGCACTTTGTCAGCATCACCTCGTGGGTATGCATTGTTCCTTGAATTGTTTACCTTTTTATGTGTAATTGTTTGGCTTTGGACTAGCTCTGGGTTGCAGGTGTCTCATTTGGTATCATGGAGATTTTTAAGCTCTCTTTGTGATTCCTTTTATTCAATTTGTGATGCATTAATTAGCACGCTATTTGCAATGTCTTGTCATGTAGTTTGTTGCCTTTGGGAATTATTACTTGTCTTCACACCAATGTTGTCTGATCGGTCCTGAAATCCTATGTGCTCCAGGGTGTATATCAGCTACCCATCTCTGCTGCATCATTGTGGTTCCTCGTCATGAGAAATTCAGAACAAGATCTTCCGTGTATTGTGAGTGATTTCAGCTTGTCAAGATTCGGTATAGATTGCCTGATCTCTTGATAGTTTTTCTAGTTAATTTCTGAAATACAACTTTAATTTTGTTTGAATTGCTGAAGTCGCTGTGATTCCTGCATTTGAGTTTGCTAGTGACCCTCACACCCGCTATGATGTAATGGGGAGCAAAGCACTTTTGAAATTCTGTGTGATCCTCTGTTTGTCCTTATTCTTCGAAGGCCATGTGATTGACAATCTCTGACATTCATTGTTGTAGCATTGGCAATAAAAGAAAAAAATGGAAAATGCAGAGAAGCATTCATACTTTTCCATTCCCTGCATGTTCATGTTTCTAAAGGCCTTTTAATCACTACTAATATCTAGTCAGCTTCATCTTGGGCACTAGCCTGCAAAGTACCCAGGACATCTGAAGGGAGCGGTGTCTCGGAAAGGCAGCATCCATTACTGAAGACCTCCAGCACCCAGGGCATGCCTTCACTCACTGTTACCATCTTTTATGAGATACAGATGCCTGAAGCTACACACTCAGCGATTCAGAAGCAGTTTCTTCCCCTCTGCCAACCGATTCTTAAAAGGACATTGAAGCTTTGGACACTACCTCACTTTTTTAATATGCAGTATATCTGTTTTTGCACATTTTATATAATCTATTCAATTAATGTGTTGGTGCGTGGCCTAGTGGGCAAGGCATCAGACTAGTAACCTGAAGGTCACTGGTTCGAGCCTCAGCTGAGGCAGCGTGTTTGTGTCCTTGAGCAAGGCACCGGTGCCAAGCTGCATGGGTCCTAGTGCCCTTCCCTTGGACAACATCGGTGGCGTGAAGAGGGGAAGGCCTGCAGCTTGGGCCACTGCCGGTCTCCCATACAACCCTGCCCAGGCCTGCACCCTGGAAACTCCAGGCGCAGATCCATGGTCTCTCGAGACCAATGGATGCCACCACACCACATTCAATTAATGTAATTGATTTACTTGTTTATTATTATGTTTTAGTTTATTTCTTATTATTTTTTCTCTCTCTGCTAGATTATGTATTGCATTGAACTGCTGCTGCACATTTCACATCACATGCCAGTAATAATAAAACTGATTCTGATATTTCTGCCTCCACCAGTTCTGCCTAGCAGTCTGTTCCAGGCACTTACATCTCTTTAAATAAATTTGCACATCTAGTTTAAAATTCCTCCCTGTCATCTTCAATGATGGTCCTCCATGGGAACAGCATTCCGACTCTCTATCTAATCAAATCAAGTTTAATTATCATGCAAAGCATATATAGATACAGCTGAGTAAGGTACCATTCCTCTGGGGCCAAGGTGCCATATATTCAGAATAGCATGTAACATAATTGAAAATTTTGAGCAAAGAAGCATATTCACTCAAAAAAGAGTATATATCATCCAAGACCCTGAGCAACAATCCAGCCTGTTATTTCACCTTTCGAATAGGGGAGAGCAGCACTGATGGGTGAAGCCAGGCTGCAGCCAAACTCAACCACAGTGTAGACCTTCCGTGTCTCTCACCTGCTCTGCAGCAGCAGGCAAGCCCTAGGCTTGAGACCTAATTCTCACTACAACTGTGGCTACATGTTGAGAGCTCCCTATCTATGCTTCTCATAATCTTAAGATTATTTTATCAAGTCTTCACTCAGTCGCCAATGCTCCAAGGATGAAATGTTATCACTCTGGGATTTATGACACTTGCTATTTCTCTTCTTCAAAGCGTTCAAAAGTAAAGGTACTGTATGTCAACAACTTTTGATCAGCTGGCATAGGAACTCTGACTCCAAACAATTGTCACCAGCTCAGTCCATTTCACCTACTGGAGGACATTAGTAATTATGATTTAACATGCAACAACATGGCTGGGAGATATTGGGGGACGTAACTGCAAGCTCATTGTTAAATTGATTTGAGAAGATGTAAAATAATTGAGTGGCATACAAAACAAACATATCACAGGTGGGGAGCTTAGTTCAGCAGGGAAGCTGAAGGTAGAGCATTGTTATTCTATCTCCCGGAAGGGAAAGCAGACAAGCTTAGATTGATGAGCAAGATAGCAGCATGAGTGAATCCAATAGGTCCTCATAAAAGATACACAATGTCTCAACGCACCCCACCCCTAGAGACAACAAGGTAGGCACAGTAATTGAAATAGAGAACAGAGACAGAGTAATTATACATTCAAGACTCTAACAGGTTTCTACAGTTGTAGCATGGAAACGTTCTGACTGGTTGCATTGCAGCCTGGCATGGACACTCCAGTGCACAGAAACTCAAGAAGCTACCAGGTATTGTAGATCAGCCAACTCCACCGTGAGCATGGCCCTGCTCTTTATTGAGGACATTTTCAAGACATGGCACTGAGGTGTGTCAAGAAAACATTATTCATCATCAATGCCATCTTCTCATTACAACCATCTGGGACATGCACTCATTGCAACCATTGTGGAGGAGGTACAGAAACCTGAAGATCCATATTTGATGATCCAGAAACAGCTTCTTCCCCTAGGGTATCAGATTTTGGAATGGTCCATGAAACTATGAAAATGTTACTTCTCTGTTAAACTATTTATTTAGAACATAAGAACATAAGAGTAGGAGCAGTAGTAGGCCATCTGGCCCCTCAAGCCTGCCCCGCTGTTCAATAAGATTGTGGCTGATCTGTCTGTAACTCACCTCCACCTACCTGCCTTTCTCCCATAACCCTTAATTCTCCTACTACGGTATGTAAAAATCTATCTAACTGTATCTTAAATATATTTAGTGAAGAGGGCTCAACTGCTTCCCTGGGCAGAGAATTCCACAGATTCACCACTCTCTGGGAAAAAACAGTTTCTCCTCATCTCCATCCTAAATCTTCTCCTCTGAATCTCAAGGCAATGTCCCCTAGTTCTAGTCTCACCTACCAATGGAAACAACTTTCCTACTTCTTTCTTATGTATCACTTTCAAATTTTTGTATATTTCTATAAGATGCCCTCTCATTCTTATGAATTTCAGAGAGTATAGTCCCAGGCAACTCAATCTCTCCTCATAGGATAACCCTTTCATCTCTGAAATCAACCTGGTGAACCTCCTCTGCACTGCCTCCAAAACCAGTGTATCCTTTCTCAAGTATGGAGACCAGAACTGCACACAGTACTCCAGGTGTGGTCTCACTAGTACCGTGTATAGTTGCAGTATGACCTCCCTGCTCTTGAACTCAATCCTTCTAGTAATGAAAGCCAACATTTCATTTGCTTTCTGAATAACCTGTTGCACCTGCAAGCCAACGTTTTGCGATTTATGCACAAGCACTCCCAAGTCCCTCTGCACAACAGCAAAGGGACAACACAAAGGTTGCAACCTTTCACTATTGAAATAATAATCTGCTCTTCTATTATTCCTTCCAAAGTGGATGATCTCGCATTTATCAATGTAGAATTCCGTTTGCCAGACCTTGGTCCACTCACTTAACCTATTTATATCCCTCTGCAGCCTCTCCACATCCTCTGTACAATTTGCTTTTCCACTCAGTTTAGTGTCATCAGCAAATTTTGCTACGCTACACTCAGCCCCTCTTCCAAATCATCAATGTAAATGGAAATCAGCTGCGGGCCCAGCACCAACCCCTGCGGCACCTCACTCACCACAGACTGCCAACCGGAGAAACACCCATTTATACCAACTCTCTCCCTTCTATTGGTCAACCAATTCACTATCCATGCCAATACACTACCTCCAATTCCATGCATCTGTATCTTACTTAAAAGTCTCTTGTGCTGCACCTTATCGAATGCCTTCTGGAAGTCCAAGAATACGACATCCACCTTTTTGCCCTCTATCCACTGCACTCATTATGTCCTCAAACCTTAATGACAGCTTCAAGCATTTTCCCGACTACAGATGTTAAGCTAACTGTCCTATAGTTTCCCGTTTTTTGCCTACATTCTTTTTTAGAAAGTGGCATGACATTTGCTGTCTTCCAATCCACCAGGACCTGTCCAGAGTCTAGAGAATTTTAGTAAATGATTACCAACTATAACCTCCGCCAATTCCCTCAGCACCCCGGGATGCATCCCATCAGGTCCAGGGGACTTATCTAACTCAGGCCCTCTAGTTTTCACATCACTATCTCTTTAGTGACAGTGATTTTATCGAGGTCCTCACCTCCCATTTTGTCCATAACATCATTCTTTGACATATTAGATGTATCCTCCACTGTGAACACAAAATAGTCGTTCAATGCTTCAGCTACTTCCTCGTCACCCAATATCAATTTCCCCTTCTCATCTCCCAAGGGGCCTACGTTGACTTTAGCCACCCTCTTCTGCTTTATATATTTATAAAAACTTTTGCTATCTGATTTTATATTTTGTGCTAATTTACTTTCATAGTCTATCTTTCCTTTCCTTATTCCTTGGTTAGTTGTTCCTTGTTGCTTTTTAAAGTTTTCCCAATCCTCCAGTCTCTCACTACTCTTTGCAGCTTTGTACACGAGCTTTTTATTTAATACTATCTTTTATTTCCTTAGTTATCCAAGGCTGGCTCTCCCCACACTTACTATTCTTACTTTTGACTGGAATATACTTTTGATGAGCACTGTGAAAAATCTCTTTGAAAGTATTCCACTCTTCTTCAACTGTCCTACCAAATAGCCTGTGCTCCCATCCACATTAGCCTACTCCTCCCACATCCTGTTGTAGTCTCCCTTGTTCAAGCATAATACACTAGTCTTAGATCTAATTATTTCATCCTCCATCTGTAGGCGAAATTTAATCACACAATGATCACTCTTTCCAGGAGGATCCCTGACTACAAGTTTGTTAATCTTACCTGTCTCATTGCACAGGACTAGATCTAAGATAGCATTTTCCCTTGTAGGTTCTCTAACATGCTGCTCGAGAAAGCCACCGCGGATGCATTCTGTGAAGTCCTCCTCAAGATTTCCTTGACTAACCTGAATCACCCAACCTACGTGGAAGTTAATATCCCTCATGACAACTGCCATTTTGTTCTTGCTAGCCTCAGTTATTTCTTGGTTAATCGCCTCTGCCACTGCAATATTTTTATTAGGTGGCCTATAGACATCTCCCATCAGTGACTTTTTTCCCTTTACTATTCTTAATCTCTACCCAGATGGACTTAACATTCTGCTCCGTAGATCTTATATTGTCTCTCACATTCCCCCTTATTTATTTTGAAATTATTAGTTAATTTATGTTTTTGGACCATACTGCTGTAGAAAAATAACAAATTTCATGTGATACAAGTCAGTGATAATAAACCTGACCCTCATTCAAGTGTGCGATCTCTGTAAATATAATACATTGAACGTTATCAATGATTACATCGATGGTCTGGGTGGAAATGCACAACTGGTTTTGTAACCTTGCACTTGAATTATCATGGCTGTGGGTATCACCACATCTGCTTCATCATAACCTGAGACATCACCTGAGCAGAGGTGCAATGGCTCCATGGATTCCATAGTTAGAAAAGTGGACATGAGAATAGAATGCGATAGAGACGCCTGGATGGTATTGTTCTGTACCACTTAACTACTTTGGCCAGAAAGAATGACAATCTTCAAATCAGTGAATTCAAATAAATCAAGGACAGTGGAAGCAGTCTTTGTTCTTGCCGTGTGCTTGGGGGGGATGGAGGCTGCCATTTTGTGATGTTACGGATTCAGCAATAATAAATATATAAGTGAGGCAGGGTTTTTTATAACAAATAAAACATTTATTAAACACTGAAAAACAAACCCCCAAAAAGTAAACAAACAATTAACGCAACCGTAAATCAGCTGCTGTGCGGCAGCTTAAACAGTTCTTAAAGGAATAAAGCAAAAACAGTTCTTAAAGCGATGTTGCAAAAACAGTTCTTCAAAGTAGTACTGCAAAAGTTCAAAATGCTTACAGTCCATTAAAGGAGAGACTTTTTAGACGATTTAAATTCTCCTTCACGTCATGTTGTTGCGGTTCCAAGTCGAACTATACTTTTCCCAGAGAATTTACGAAGATGAAAATGAAACGGTTTAAAGGCACTGACCTTTCCTTAACAAAACTGTACCCAACCCTTTCTGCTGTTATTTGCAGGGGTTACCACGGGCACAGCCAATGAATTCCTTCCGAATGAGGATCAAACAGGGTCGAACCTGTTTCACCGTCGAAATCGACTTTCCTCAATCTTTTAACTCCCAAACTCCAATCTTCACTCTCCACTGATTTTTAACGGGCAGTATTATAAAGAAACTGCCAGCAATGACCTTTTAAACTTTAGGCATTAAATAAAACTCCACCTTTCAACCAAACTGCGTCATAATATTGGACCACGCAGTGGCATGGAGTCAAAATGGCAAATCCAGCCACAAACTGCCCCTCCTCACAGGGAGGGGTCCTCCTTTTATAACCTGTAAAAAAACACCTGTCACGTGACCTCTACTGGCAGGAAAATGACGTCACTCCACCATAACAAGACCACTACCTTAAGTCCAGTATAGCTTCAACACCACTGTCACGTGACAAGTACAAAATACCCACGGGTACATAACAGTGAAGACACTCGATTCTCCATTTTGTGAGCTTGACATGCTGGACTTGATTAGTGTTTTAAAGAAGACACAAAGACTTCAGGTAATCTGCTGGACTGGAGGTCATTTCAAAATAAGGAGTTGTTTGTGAGGTGTTCTTTGGTTGGCTATAACATGCAGACTTGTGAATGCCTGAGGTGATTTGTGCTCATTGCTGACTGAGAACAAAGAGCCATGAGTCACCAACTGTCCCTTGATGGGAAGAGGACAATAGATGGATGCTGCTTTGGACCAGAGCCAATGACCAGGTGTTAAAGGCCAGACACATGACCTGCGGCCAATGACACGGGAATGCGACATTTGAATTGATAAGCAATGGATATAAAAGTGGATGCTTTGTGTGTGCCGGTGGCAGTAACTTCGAAGAATAACCATTGCAGACACAAGCGAGAAGAACCCTGCGTGAAGCACGTGGAGAGTGAGTCGGGACCACGAGGAACAAGGAGCGCCTGGCCAGCGTAAATTCCTCCGCCCGGGTAATACCTTTGCTATTCTTTGACTATCCAGGAGAGTCAGGGATACTTAGCAGGTGTGCACACAAGGTATTTAGTGTATGAATTCACGTATTAGTTAGTTTGAACAATAAAGGTAATTGTCAGTAAATACAGATCTCTCTGTGCCTCACTCAGAATTGTTGGAAGAGGTAGAAGAGGTATCTATCTCTCTCTCTCTCTCTCTTCCAACGGCTAGGTCTTCCAATGTACAGTAAGAAACTACAACAAAATCAGAGTAGATCAAATCATCAGTGCATTTTGCTATTGACTTTCAAGGGAAGCTCCATCTACTGGTTATTGTCTGGACAATAGCTTCAATGTTACAGCTCAAATAAATCACTTTTATACTTTTACAGAGATAGTAATTAGGTTGTTCCATTCCATAATGACTTTCTCCATTATCTGCATCCATCTCTTATTCCCGACTTTTGTTCTTCATTCAGTCTATTTGTCTTTAGCGGCTTCCTCCCCCATGACAAATGTGTCTGATTTTCCTCTTGTGTTGAAGCATCTCACTGCCATAGAACACACATCGATAAAACACTCCCACAGACTTCTTGTTAGCTTCCATCAAAAGAAACCAACAAATCAGCACACAGGTTCCATTTTGTCACATTACATTTTACAAATGTTCTAAGTTCGTGAAGAATTCAAGGTTATAGGTATATTTCCACATTTCCATTTCATGACACCATTATCTTCAAAACACAATTGTTAAGGCATGAGTACAGTAATCAAGGAAATTTTAAATATTTATTTAATGATATATTCTCAGAACTTTAGTTAAACAAAATCCCCCTTTCCTGGTCTGGACCAACAGGTATCCATTTTCAATATCCTCCCCTTCTTAGTCCTGCTGCACAATACAAAAATTGCAAAAGAAGAACACATATTATTTTGAAAGCAATAATGTAAGATAGTTGCCAACCATCCTCTTCCCAGAGTGTTATTATTGTGAAACCGATCTTCCACTTCCTTAATCTTTTTGGTGGCCTCTTGAATATAATCCGTAAAATGATTTATGTCTTTAGATTCACCTGCACATGAATACTCAATTCTTGTCCAATCAGGGAACACATTCCTCCTTTCTTGGATAAAACAAAGTCCAAAGCCATTCAGTTTTGCAATGCTACCATACGCACAGGGTGAGTTGCTGGGGTACGGGATGTTTCAGATTGGGAGCAGAGTAGTCTGAAGTGAGAGGGTGAACAGCCAGAAGCCTTGGTACATACTGGTACCAATGACATAGGTAGAAAAAGGGAGGAGGTCCTGAAGAGAGAATTCAGGGAATTGGGTAGAATGCTGAAAAGCAGAACCTCCAGGGTAGCAATCTCAGGATTGCTGCCTGTGCCATGTGCAAAGAGCGCAAGGATAGCATAATCAGGCATATTAATGTGTGGCTGAGAGTCTGGTGTAAGGAGGCAGGGCTTCAGGTTCCTGGATCATTGGGGCCTCTTCTGGGGGAGGTACGACCTGTACCAAAAGGACAGGTGACACCTGAACCCAAAGGGTCCAATATCCTAGCAGGCAGATTTAATCGAGCTGTTTGGGAGGGTTCAAACTAATTTGGCAGGGCACTACTTTGTGAATCTGAGTGATAGGGCTGAGGAAGGGGAAAACAGAAATAAATCAGACAGCATGCAACAAAGATGATATGAAGGACAGGCAGAAGGTAAGGCATAATCATAGCCAGTGGGATGTGTTACAGGGCAATAGAGGCATGGTGCAGTTAGAACAGAAAGTAACAAACACTGGACTGAAAATTTTATATTTGAATGCACACAGCATAAGAAATAAAATGAGTGATCTTGAAATTCAGCCACAGATTAGCAAGTATGACTCTGTGGTCATCTCTGAAACTTAGCTAAAGGGTGGCTGCCATTGGGAGCTGAACGTCCAAGGATATACACTGTATTGGAAAGATAGGTTAGTAGGCAGAGGGGGTGGTGTGGCCCTGTGTATAAGAAATAATATTAAATCATTCAAAAGGCATGACATAGGATCAAAAGGTGTGGAGTCTCTCTGGGTTGAGTTAAGAAATGACAAGGGTAAAGGGACCCTAATGGCAGCTGTATATAAGCCTCCAAACAGCAGCCAGGATATGAAATACAAATTACAGCAGAAGATAGAAAAGGCATGTCAGAAAGGCAATGTCATGATAATCATTGGGGATTTTAACACAAAACTGGATTGAGAAAACCTGGTCAGTGCTGGACCTCAAGAGAGAATTTATAGAATGTCTAAGGGACGTCTTTTTAGAACAGCTTGTTGTTGCGCCCACTAGGGGATTGGAAGTGCTAGATTAAGTGTTGTGCAATGATCCGGAGGTGATAAGAGAGCTCGAGGTTAAAGATGCCTTAGGGAGCAGTGATCACAATATGATCAAATTCACATTGAAATTTGAGAGGGAAAAAATAAAATACAATGTGTCGGTATTTCAGTGGAATAAAAGAAATTACAATGGCAGGAGAGGTGAACTGTTCAAAGTCGACTGGAAAGGGACATTTGCAGGAAGGACAGCAGAGCAGCAATGGTTGGAGATACTGTGAAAAATGAGGGAAGTGGAAGACAGATATATTCCAAATAAGAAGAAATTTTCAAAGGGAAGAAGGACACTGCCATGGCTGACAAGTGAAGTCAGAGCCAAAGTAAAAGTAAAAGAGAGGGTATGCAAGGAAGCCAAAGCTGGTGGGAAGACAGAGGATTGAGAAGCTTTTTAAAACCCACAGAAGGAAACTAAGAAGATCATTAGAAAGGAAAAGATGAATTCTGAAAGGAAGCAGGTGACTAATATCAAAGAAGATACTAAAAGCATTTTAAGTATATAAAAAAGAAAAAAAGAGTAAAGGAAAGTAGAGAGTAGATATAAAACCAATAGAAAATGACACTGGAGATATTGTAATCAGAGATGCAGAGATGGCAGAGGAACTGAATGTGTATTTTGCATCAGTCTTCACAGTGGAAAACATCTGCAGTGTACCGGACATTCAAGAGTGTCAGGGAAGTGAAGTTTGTGCAGTGAAAATTATGACTGAGAAGGTGCTCAGGAAGCTTAATGGTCTGCGGGTGGATAAATCTCCTGGACATGATGGAATGCACCCTTGGGTTCTGAAGGAAGTAGCTGGAGAGATTGCGGAGGCATTAACAATGATCTTTCAAGAATCGTTAGATTCTGGCATTGTACCAGACGATTGGAAAATTGCAGATGCAAATGTTACTTCACTATTTAAGAAGGGTGGGAAGCAGCAGAAATGAGACTATAGACCTGTTAGCCTGATATCAATGGTTGGGAAGTTGTCGGAATCGATTGTTGGGGATGAGATTATGGAGTACCTGAAGGCATGTGACAAGATAGGCCAAATACAGCATGGTTTCCTGAAAGGAAAATCCTGCCTGACAAACCTACTGCAATTTCTGAGAAAATTACAAGCAAGGTAGACAAAGGAGATGTAGTAGATGTGGTGTACTTAGATTTTCAGAAGGATTTTGACAAGATGCCACACATGAGGCTGTTTAGCAAGATAAGATTGCATAGAATTACAGGGGAGTTCCTAGCATGGGTGGAGCATTGTCTGATCCGCAGAAGACAAAGAATGGGAATAAAGGGATTCTATTCTGGCTGGCTGCCAGTTACCAGTGGAGTTCCACAGGCATTGGTGTTGGGACCGCTGCTTTTTACAATGTATGTCAATAATTTGGACTAAGGGATTAATGGATTTGTGGCTAAATTTGCTGATAATACAAAGATAGGTGGAGGAGCGGGTAGTGTTGAGGAAACAGTGAGTCTGCAGAGAAACTTTGATAATTTAGGGGAATGGGCAAAGAAAAGGCAAATGCAATATAATGTTGGAAAGTGTATGGTCATGCACTTTAGTGGCAGAAATAAACGGGCAGACTATTATTTAGATGGGGAGAGAAATCAAACTGCAGAAATGCAAAGGGACTTGGGAGTCCTAAAGGTTAACCTCCAGGTTGAGTCTGTTGTGAACAAGGCAATGTGGCATTCACTTCTGGAGGTATAGAATATAAGAGCAGGGATGTGATGTTGATGCTCTTTCAGGGTCTCGTGACACCACACTTGGAGTATTGTGTGCAATTTTGGGCTCCTTATTTTAGAAAGGATATACTAATGCTGGAGAGGGTTCAGAGAAGATTCACAAGAGTGATTCCAGGAATGAAAGGTTACTGTATGAGGAACATCTGGCAGCTCTTGGCCTGTACTCCCTGGAGTTCAGGAGATTGGGGCGGTGGGGTGGGGGGGGGGGGGTTGTGGAATCTCATTGGAACATTCAGAATGTTAAAAGGCCAGAACAGGTAAGATGTGGCAATGTTATTTCCCATAGTAGGGGATTCTAGGACAGAGGGCATGACTTCAGGATTGAAGGACGTCCATTTAGAACTGAGACGTGGAGAAATTACTTTAGTCAGAGGGTGGTAAATCTATGAAAATTGTTGCCATGAGCAGCTGTGGAGGCCAAGTCGTTGGGTGTATTTAAGGCAGAGATAGATAGGTTCTTGATTAACCAGGGCATCAAAGGGTATGAGGTGAAGGCAGGGGAGTGGGGATGACTGGAAAAATTGGATCAGCCCATGATTGAATGGCAGAGCAGACTCGATGGGCCAAATGGCCTACTTCTGCTCCTATATTTTATGGTCTTATCTACGGACTGCCACCAACTCTGCCGACAAATTACATATTGCTTGTTGGGTTTGGTTGAAAGTATATGCAGGTTTATTTGCTAAGTTTTCCAGTGCTGATGCCATGTTAATCAATTCCCGTGCTCTTCTACCAATTCCATAGGCAAATCTGTCCCCAGGTACAACACTATGCTCTTTTACTCCGGGGTTAGCATTGGCTTACAGAGGTATGTACCATCCTTAAAAACGCTCATTCTTTTCAAATTTATATCCCCATCTACCCCCAGTGACAGTCTGGCCGTGCTGATAAGGGGAGGAAGGGGGAGGCGAGTGGTCTGTGTTTCTTAGTCTCATCATCATTGTACCAACATATCCAGGTCAGAAGGCTTGGACAATTGGAATATCAATTCATATCTGTTTCATTAAAGGGCATGGGTAAAATGGGAACACCCATTTGTACATGTGCCTGGACAGCCGTACAAACCCAGCAGCACGGGACATTGTTCCTGTTTGCATATACATAAGCCATTCAAAAGGAAGGGTTCGTGGCAGTTCCATCTGTCAGCGAAAAGACGACGGTTAATCCAGCCACCCTCATTAGGATGCCCAGTGTTTTAATTTTTTTACGTCGTTAGGCACCTTATTACAGTGAGAGGCGTGAATCCATGATGGCTTTTCTCTTAACTTGATGGCTGTGTTAGTATCCAGAAATACCTGAAATGCACCTTCAAATTGAGATTCCGAAGAATTCTCTCTTTCAGATGTTTGCACCACCACGTAGTCTCCGGGCTCATGGCATCTAGTAACGGTTGCTGGGCTTCCTTTACCTGTTTCTGATATTTGGTAATGTTCCTATTAAAGGGCTGTACTATAGTTCAGAATACTGTTGTCCAGATTATGTACATCCATCTGCTTAACTCCAATTGGCATGTCCGATGGCATACAGATGTGCAGTCCCATTGTTATTTCCTGGAGGGACAAACCAATGATTCTATTAGCAGTGACCCGAATAGTCATCAGAACCAAAGGCAGCACCTGTCCCCACTTTAGTCCATTTTCCTGACGCATTTTGCTAAATTTGTTCTTAATTGTTCTGCTGACTGGGTATGGTATCTGCAATGGAAATGTTGGTCTCCCTGTAAGATTTTACCTATTTCTTTAATTATTTTACCAGTCAACTAAATACCATTGTCGCTAGGTAATTTTCAGTCCATCCCAAATCGTGTACAAAGCATTTTGTTACTGGAACTGCATCATTCTTCCGACAAGGTAATGCTTCAACCCATCGTGAAGAACTTCAATAATGACAAATACATCTTTATACCCTTTACATTAAGACAATTCAATAAAGTCCAACTATTGGTGTACAAAACGGCTATCTGATGATGGGATATGAACTCCTGTTATTTATACCAATTTTCTCGGATTCTGTAAGGGAGATATCATACATTGTCTCCAGATTTGTTCTGCAACTTGAAATACTCCTGGGGCATACCAAGTTTGTTTTATTTTCCAATTCATCATTCCCCTCTTCCTGGATATGTGAACTTGTGAACACGTTGGGCAATCTACAATCACAATTTATGTGGGGCCACAGTGTGTCCCTCAGGATGAAGCCATGTACTACCGTGCTGCTTACAACCCAGCTTCCCTCCTTTACCCCACTGATGGAGCAGTGGACTGGAATGCTCATATGTGGGAGGGGTCATAGCAGTCAGCTGCATGGTGTTAAGTGTGAAGCCAAGCAGAGCTGCAGAACGGATGCTGGTAAAAGAGAGAGATGAGGGAAGCCATTCAAGATGCTAATATGAGAGAGATAACGAGAGAGAGATACATAATTCAGTATTTTGGCATCTGCAGTGATACCGCCACGGACACTTTGCTTTGAATATGAATTGCTCATTAACAAATGTAAATAAATGAGACAAAAGGAAGCGGTGAAGTTTGATGGACAGGTGATACCCCATCGGGGGGGGGGATAAAATAGCGGGTTTGTTAAGACACCGCAGACACGCCACGAGACCCTAAAGACAGCATTGTGCCCCCACAAGTCGGTGGGAGTTTGGAGGACCGATTTGCAGGAATCGGCCAGAGGCTCACAGGGTGTAAAGGTACGACCGGTGGGGATTTGTTGTGTGTCCACCCTTGGCTGGGTGACGGGTTCACCATGGAAGAATGGTCGCATCTAGAATGGAGGGGTCACAGTCGGTGATCACAACGGGACAAGGAGAGAACGGAAGGTTTGCCTGAAATCTCAGCTGTATCTCTCTCTCTCTCTCTCTTTCTCTCCAAGGGTACCACAACTACCTCGAACTACACTAAACTGAACTGAACTCTGCTTCACTTGAAGAATGATCATTTACCCCTAGACTTCAATAGAGATTGGTTGATTCCTATTCCCATATTTCAGTGTGTATGTGTATATTATCATTGCTAACCTGTAACATTTATATCCTTGCGTTTAGTGTACTGTATTACTTAATTTACTAATAAACGTTATTAGTTTCTAGTAATTACAGACTCCAACGAGTGTTCCATTTCTGCTGGTTTGACAACCCAGTTATGGGGTACGTAACATAAGTGGGGCCTCTGTCCGGGATTTTGAACGCCAAAATTGGGACTGGTGGAATTGATTGGGTTAAATTTCTGTATCTGAAAAAAAAAACCCAAAAAGGGCAAACAGCAGAAATGGAGATTGAGGAATTTCTACAGGCGCCAACCTTGGAGGTATTAGAGGAGGCCAAGAAATCAGACTTGGTGAGTGTTGCAAAACGGTTTTGAAGGGGAAGCAGGCAATGAGGAGATCGGAGATACAAAGAACCATCGTTGAACATTATGTGTCTAAGAATGTGTTTCCCGAAGGGGTCCTGGAGGTGGTGTCTGAGGGCAAACCTGGTGGGGCTGTGGTTCAGCTGCAGATGGAAAAATTAAGGCTCGAGCATGAGTTACGAGTAAAGGAGCGTGAAAGGGAGGAAAGAGAGAAGCAGCTAGAAAGGGAGGAGAGAGAAGAGGAGCGCAAAAGGGAGGAGAGAGAGAAGGAGCGCGAAAATGAGTTTGAGCTGGAGAAGTTAAAGATAATGCGAGGGGGGGCCGAATGCCGGACCTAGGTGGATGGTTCAAGGCGACCCGGGAGGTTAAGTTGGTTCCCCCATTTGAGGAGACCGATGTTGATAGGTACTTTCTACATTTCAAAAAGGTCGCTGTAAGTCAGGACTGGCCGAGGGATAAGTGGGCTGTTTTACTCCAGAGTGTGCTTAAGGGGAAGGCTCAGCAAGCTTACTCAGTGTTGTCAGCAGAAGGTGCAAAGAAGTATGATGTGGTAAAAGAGGCTATACTCAGGATCTATGAGTTGGTCCCGGAGGCATACCGGCAAAAGTTCCGGAATGCGAGGAAGCAGTGGGACCGCACGTATTTAGAGTTTGCCCGTGAGATGCCAATGTATTGTGAGCATTGGTGCGCCTCGAAAGGGGTCACTGGGGATTATAACAAACTGCTACAGCTAATGCTGATTGAGCAGTTCAAAGGTTGTGTGCCTGAAGATGTGTGCCTTTCTCTAGATGAGAAAGAGGCAGAAACTTTAGCCGCGACTGCCAAGTTAGCGGATGAGTACACGTTAACACACAAAGCAAAGCTTACCCTGAGTAAGAGCTACCAGAAGGGTAGTAGAGAAGGCAGAGAAAGTCCGCCGGCTGAGCCGGAGAGTAAGCCGGGGACTAGTAAAAATGGTAAAGAGGACGGGAAACAGTCTGGCAGGAGGTCTCCTAGTTTTGTGTGCTTTAATTGCGGGAAAGCCGGTCATACTGCATCTAGGTGCTTTTTTTTAAAAAACAAAATATACTTTATTCAAAAATAAAATTATATACAATAACCATTCAAAGACTTTCAATTCTTTGCCATTGGTACCATTACTGTCTTTACATTTTCAAAGTTCAAAAGTTTTGCCACCCATGTGGCACTTTGTTCTTTCATATTTACATTCAGGAGGTATACCCCCAATCCCCCACCCCTCAACTCCCACGGGAGAAGAACCCTAGACTGTGGTCCTTCCCCACCGGGCCCTTGCGGTGGCTGCACCAAGTTTGAGTGCATCCCTCAGCATGTACTCCTGCAGCCGAGAATGTGCCAGTGGGTAGCATTCCCCCATGGACATCTCCGTGTGCCGGTAGACCATCAAGTTTCGGGCCAACCAAAGAGCGTCTTTCACCGAGTTGATGATCTGCCAGCAGCACCGGATGTTAGTCTCGGTGTGCGTCCCCGGGAACAGCCTGTAGATCAGAGAGTCCTCTGTCACGCAGCTGCTGGGGATGAACCTCGACACTGCCCCTTCCATCCTCCTCCACACCATCTCCGCGAACCCACAGTGTGCAAAGAGGTGGGTCACCGACTCCTCTTCTCTGCAGTCCTCCCGTGGACAGAGGGGTGTAGAGACGACGTTCCGGGCGTACAGGAGGGATCGAACTGGGAGGGCCCCTCTCACCGCCAGCCAGGTGAGGTCTTGGTGCCTGTTGGTGAGGTCTGGCGATGAGGCATTTTGCCAGATGAACTGGACAGTCTGCTCAGGGAATCACCCCACCGTGTCCATCACATCCTTCTCCTGCAGTGCCCGCAGGACCTTACGTGCTGACCACTGCCTGATGGCCCTGTGGTCAAAGGCGTTGACCTGAAAGAACTTCTCTACGAAGGACAGGTATGGCTGCAATGACCAGCTGACGGGTGTTGCATGGGAAAGGGGTCAGACCCATCCTTGGTAGCCAGGGCGACAAGTAGAACCTGGGCACATAGTGGTACTTGGTGCCCACGTACCTGGGATCCACACACAACCTGATGCAGCCACACATGAAGCTGGCCATCAGGTTGAGGGCGACAGTGGGGACGTTTTTGCCCCCGTTGTCCAGGGACTTGTGCGTGGTGGTCCGTCTGAGCACCTGGAAAGTGTGTAGGTGCTTTGCTCCAAAGAAGGAGACAGGGAAAGGAAAGGCGACCGCGCCGACGGGCTGTGTTAAGCCGGTTGAAATGCCATTAAAAGAGGAGGAGCTAAACCAAGTTCAGGAGGGATGTGAGAAATTCCTTTCAACCGGGTTGGTATCTGTGAGTGAGGCATCACCCCCAGTGCCAGTAAGAATCTGGAGTGACACTGGGGCTTTTCAGTCCTTAATAATCCTAAACAGAGTGTTGGAATTCAATAGTGAGACAGATACTGGTGACGTGAACGTGATAGAAGGGGTTGGAAAAGGGACCGAGGCCGTACTGTTACATAAAGTATTTTTAATAAACAATAGACAGTAGACAGTAGGTGCAGGAGTAAGCCATTCGGCCCTTCTAGCCAGCACCGCCATTCACTGTGATCATGGCTGATCATACACAATCAGTACCCCGTTCCTGCCCTCTCCCCATATCCCTTGACCCTGCTATCTATAAGAACTCTATCTAACTCTCTCTTGAATGCATCCAGAGACTTGGACTCCACTGCCTTCTGGGGCAGAGCATTCCACATATCCACCACCCTCTGGGTGAAAAAGTCTTTCTGCATCTCTGTTCTAAATGGCCTACCCCTTATTCTTAAACTGTGGCCTCTAGTTCTGGACTCACCCATCAGCGGGAACATGCTTCCTGCCTCCAGTGTGTCCAATCCCTTAATAATCTTACATGTTTCAATCAGATCCCCTCTCATCCTTCTAAATTCCAGTGTATACAAGCCCAGTCGCTCCAATCTTTCAACATATGACAGTCCTGCCATTCCGGGAATTAACCTTGTGAACCTACGCTGCACTCCCTCAATAGCAAGAATGTCCTTCCTCAAATTTGGAGACCAAAACTGCACACAATACTGCAGGTGGGGTCTCACCAGGGCCCTGTACAGCTGCAGAGGACCTCTTTACTCCTATACTCAATTCCTCTTGTTATAAAGGCCAACATGCCATTAGCTTTCTTCACTGCCTGCTGTACCTGCATGCTTGCTCTCATTGACTGATGTGTGATTTGGTTTCCGGACCAGTCACAATAGGGGTACGGTCTGCCCTCCCGATACCTGAGGTAGATGTCTTGCTTGGGAACGACCTGGCAGGTGGGGATGTGTACCCAGCAGTGAAGCTGACTAGCAAGCCTGCCAGGACTGAGGACCCGCCCATAGTTTCTGAAGTTAATCCCGCCTGCGCAGTAACTCGAAGCATGGCCAGAAAAGCGGCAGAGACAGGCACCAGTTTAAATGAGTCCAGTGTTGATTTAGCTAAGACGTTTTTACCAGCCCCGTACCAAGAGGGGTGAGAGGGTGGTAAAACGGAGAATAGTGGAGCTAAGGAAAGTAAGAGAGACGAGGCAAATTTAGGGTTGTCACGGAACGAGATTTTGAGCCCTGCCCATAAGCTACCCCTAGGTGGACATTTTGGATTGAGGAAGGAGTTTATGGAGGCACAGAGCCAAGATGAGAAACAGATGGGGCAGCTAGAAGGTCCAGGGTTGGACACGGATGATCTATCTGGCTTGACAGAGCCGTTTGCAGTTGAAGAATTTAAGTGTGTTCCCAATGATGTGAGGGCAGTCCTAGATGAAAAGGATGCCGCTACTTTGAGGGAGTCTGCTGGGTTAGCAGACGAGGTTGTCTTAACCTGCAAGGTTGAGTTTACTCCGGAGGGGAGTTGCCCAGAGTACCTGGGAGGATCAGGGGAACTTGTAATTTGAAAGGGGGACTGGTATTGTGAGCCTAGGAGAGGCAGATGTCCCGTTGGCCTGTGTGCAGGTTGAGGAAGTACCTGAGGATGCACAGGGTACTGAACCTAGTGTTGAAGCTCAGGAAAAGTCTGAGGGGTCTGACTTAGTTGAAAAGGAATGCAGTCCTTTTGGGTCAGATGGACTTGGTTCGGTGAAGAATGGGTTAACTCTGGCACCAGCCGAAAGTGACGATTCTCAGTCACTTGTGTTAGAAATTAGCGATGAGATGAAAACTGGTGAGATGGATATTATTGAAGATATTGAGGGAAAATGTGTTACTGGACTTTTGAATAAAGAAAATTTAAAGACGGGTTTGGTTCCAAGACTGTTGATCAAAGTGAGGGGGCCGTTAACTGAACAATGGTGCAGTGCAGTGCGGTGGAGCAGAACAAGATGCCTGCTAGTCAATTACAGTTTATCTTGAAAAATAAAGATAAACAACGTGGTGATGTTGATCAAGTATGTGATTTGGAGAGGAAATACTTGGTGTTGTTTTGACCCAGTGAGACCTGCTAGTGTCATTAAGGAAACTTATCAAATTAAAGATTCTGAAGATAAGATTAATGACTTGCTTGAAGTTAATGGGTTGTTTGGAAGTTCAGCAAATGGGCATAGTCTGATAAACTAACACCTGTGAAGGGGGTCTCTAAAAGCCATATCCAAGCTGATAAGCCAGCTGACCACACAAGGGTTAAATGTTCTGTTTCAAAGTGGAAAAGAGGCCAAGGGTGAGCAAACACCATTGTTGAATAATAGGATCTGATTTTGCATGAATTTGACTTTTTTATTTGTAACGAAGCATGTGAAAGATAAAAACATCATGGAAAATTGTTTGAATTAGGTTTAAAAGTAAACTGGAGATTAGAGTTTGCATACACTTCTGTAATGTACCACATTATTACAACATTTTGAGGTTTATATTTGTCCGGCACGGAAGCCATTGATAGTTTACACGAATAACAATCCATTAGTGTTTTTGACCACCATGAAGGATAAAAACAAATGCTTGTTAAGTTGGAGTCTGATATTACAGGAATTTGATATAAAGATAAAACATGTAAAAGGAACCAAAAATGTGATTGCTGATTGTCTATCCAGATGTTAAATTTAAAGTTATCCGTATTAGCCTAATAGCTGATGACTACCTGTGTATTAGAGTGCATTTTGTCATGTGCCTTCATGTCCTTAATTTTTGCCCCGGCAAAAATTCTGTTAAGGGTGGGGGTGTTATGTGTGAAGCCAAGCAGAGCTGTAGAACAGATGCTGCTAAAAAGAGAGAGATAAGGGAGAGCCATTCAAAATGCTAATAAGAGAGGGAGAACGAGAGCGATATATATAATTCAGTATTTTGGCGTCTACAGTGATACCACCACGGACACTTTGCTTTGAAATTGAATTGCTCATTAACACTTCTGCGGTGAAGTTTGATGGACTGTGATACCCCATCGGGGGGGGGGGGGATAAACTAGCAGGTTTGCAAAGCACAGGAGACACGCCACGAGACCCTAAAGAGAGCATTGTGCCCCCACAAGTCGGTGGGAGTTTGGAGGACCGATTTGCGGGAATCAGTCAGAGGCTCACAGGGTGTAAAGGTACGACCGGTGGGGACCTGTTGTGTGTCCACCCTTGGCTGGGTGACGGGTTCACCACGGAAGAACGGTCGCATCTAGAATGGAGGGGTCACAGTCGGTGACCACAACGGGACAAGAAGAGAACGGAAGGTTTACCTGAAATCTCAGCTATATCTCTCTCTCTCTTTCTCTCCAAGGGTACCACAACTACCTCGAACTACACTAAACTGAACTGAACTCTGCTTCACTTGAAGAATGATCATTTACCCCTAGACTTCGATAGAGCTTGGCTGATTCCTGTTCCCATATTTCAGTGTGTATGTGTATATTATCATTGCTAACCTGTAACATTTATATCCTTGCGTTTAGTGTACTGTATTACTTAATTTACTAATAAACGTTATTAGATTCTAGTAATTACAGACTCCAACAAGTGTTCCATTTCTGCTGGTTTGACAACCCAGTTACGGGGTACGTAACAATGGAATCACTTGTTTCTGACACAAGAAGGATGGGCCTAAATGCTTTCTCTTTTGCAGTACAATCTGTCCTTAGAGATCTCATCCATTTGCCCAGTACATGCCACGCATTTAATAAATGTAGCCTGTTTGTAATCGCTCCTGCAATGCCGTCATCAAGTTTTGTGTATTGTAGGGACTCTTTCATTTCATAAGGCAGAATACACCCAGAGTGTTAAGGGTTGTTCACCATGAATGTTATGTGTAACGTTGTATGTTGTTATCATTTCTGGGCAGGGTTTTTCCTTATACAGTACCATGGAAACATTCTGACTGGTTGCATTCATTGCAGCCTCATATAGACACTACAGTGCACAGAAATATATGAGGCTGTGAAGTATTGTAGAGTCAGCCAGCTCCATCATGAACTCAACCCTCCTCTTCATTGAGGACATTTTCAAGATATGGTGCTGAGGTGTGTAAAGAAAACATTATTCATCATCAATGCCATCTTCTCATTACAACCATCTGGGACAAGCCCTCTTCTCGTTGCAATCATTGTGGAGGAGGTACAGAAACCTGAAGACCCATCTTTGGTGATTCAGAAACAGCTTCTTCCTGTCAAACATCAGATTTTGGAATGGTCCATGAACTGATGAAAAGGTTACTTCTATATTGAGCTATTTATTTATTTTGTAATTAATAATTAATTTATGTTTTTCAACCATACTGCTGTAGCAAAATAACAAATTTCATGTGATACAAGTCAGTGATAATAAACCTGACCCTAATTCAGTTTTACGATCTCTGTAAATATAATATATGGAATGTTATCTGGAGGCAGAAATTCAAACAATTTTAATCTTTGACTTGTATCAGTTCCAAAGTACAGTGAATTTTTCTTTGTATCTTGGCAATGTATGAACTTTTTTGCACCAGAGGTTCGCAGGTACAAAGAGGCCGTTAGGTCAATTGGAAAGTAAATCGTCCAAAAAAAATTCCTGATGTTGCTAACTTCTCAGTATATGTTGTGTCAAATTAAAAAAATAGCACACACACATTCCCAACAGAGCTGCAATGACATAGAATATTCTACCCCTCTCCAAATAAAAATCTAATTTTTAATGTATAAAGCATTTTAGCTAGCTAGAATTTCTTTTCAAGACTTCCATTGATGTAAATGTAAAAGTGACTTGAGTAATGGGCGAATTGCAGTCATATCCACAATGACAAGAAGATTGGAGTTGTCCAGCACCAATTTTGCAGAGAAACTGATGAAGATCTTTCAGCAATCATTTACAACATTCAGATGCAAAAGCATGTATTATTACTCCCTGCAGCAAGTTCGTTCTGCAGCTTTTGTATCTGCTTTAAACACTTTGTATGATCTACAGTGTTACTTTTCTTTTTCTGGATCAGGGAAGGATGCACCCTTCTCCATCTTTTACTTGATTTTTATTTTATTCTATTTATATTTACCAATATTCTACCAGTTTTTACTACATCGTCCTGTAAGGTCTAATAAATTTCAGTATTTAGTTCTGCACCCCTTCGTTATTGGATGGCTTCCTAATTTCCTTTCTCCTATTACCTTAGAAAAATCTCATGCTTCCCCAATGCGAGGTTGAGCTGTATAAGTGTCCCTGACAACTGCACCATTTAATATGTTTGTGCACCTGTTTCATGCATCTCAGCTGCTAGGTCAGCCTGAAATGCTCACCTCTTTTACCACTCATTGTTTCCATCGTCATGCCGAATGTATCAGCATCATGACGATAAAAAGGGATCCACTCAAGACCGTAGCATTGATCACAGTGTACAGGATGAAAGCAAGGCAACAGCAAAGTCTGACTGCCAAGGGAAAAATCTACAGAAGCAAAGGAAACTTACTTTTTCCTGCAATTAGTACTTGCAAAGAGCTTCCCACAGACAAACCCCGTACTCAGAATTCCCTGAGTTGCATTAGAAAAACAAATCTCGGTGTGACCTCCAGATTCTGCATTGTACCATTCAGGAAGGTCTTCTCATATCTGGAAACAAGCTACAACAAATTCAGAGTAGGTCAAATTACATGTCCATTTTATTATTTACTTGCAAGGGGAGCTACCCCCACGTTATCGACTGGAAAATAGCTTCAACCTTACAGCTCAAACAAACCACTTTTATACTTTTACAGAGATAAGTAATGAGGCTGTTCCATTCCATAATGGCATTTCTCCGTTATCTGCATCTGTCTCTAGTTCCTGACAGTTGTTCCTCAACCAGTCCATTTGTCTTTCGAGGCGGCTTCTCCCATGACAGTTGGGTCCTCTTTTCCTCTGTTGCCTAAGCATCCCTCCCCCCCCCACCATAAAACACACATCTTGTTAAAACACACACACAGACTCCTTGTAAGCCTCCATCAAAAGAAACCAACTCACCAGCGAAGCACCCTGGGATCACACAGATTCCATTTTGTCAATACATTTTACAAAATTTACAAATTCATAAAGAATTTAGGGTTGCAGATATACTTCCCAAGTATGTTGCCTCCCATGTGCCAGCATCAAGGATGCCTCAGATCAGGTTTACAACATTCTAAAGGGTGGGGGGCATGAGCACCAGAAGTCTTGGTACATATTGGCACCAAGTACATAGGTAGGAAAAGCAAGGAGATCTTGAAGAAAGAATTTAGGGGGCTTTGTAGAAAGCTGAAAAGCAGGACCTCCACAGAAGCAATCTTTGGATTGCTGCCACATGCCAGTGAGGGTAAGAAAAGGAAGATTTGACAGATGAATGCCTGGTTGCGAAGCTGGTGCAGGTGGCAGGTGGCAGGGCTTTAGGTCTCTGGATCATTGGGACATCTTCTGGGGAAGGTATAACATTTACAAAGGGACATGTTACACCTGAACCCAAGGGGAACCAATTTCCTTGGGGGCAGGTTATCTAGAGCTTTTGGGAAGTATTTAAACTCATTTGGCAGGAGAAATGGAACTGGAGTGATAGGGCTAAGAATAGGACTGTTGGTTTACAAGCAGAGGCACTGTGTAGTGAGACGGGCAGGAAGTAATGGTAGACGTAGGGCAAAATTGCAGTCATTGGGATGAATTGCAGTGTAAAAGGGAGACAAAAATGGAAAAGGTTGCTTGATACAGAATTGAAGGTTTCATATTTGAATGCTTGCTCTATACAGAATAAAGCAAATGATCTTGTAGTGCAGCTGGACATTGACAGGTATGATGCTGCCAATCACTCAGTCGTGGCTGAAAGAAGATTATAGTTGGGAGCTGAATATCCATTCAGTAGCCAGGATGTGGGCAACAATGGGGGATAGAAAAGCCTTGTCAAGAGGGCAATGTTATGAAAGCCATGGGGGATTTCAATACGCAGCAAGACTGGAAAAATCAAGTGGGTGATTGTCACGTACCCTGTGACTGGGTTACTAAACCAGCAGAAATGGAATGATACGTTTAAGTCCGGTGGTACTATAACTAAAAGTGTTTAATAGTAAACTAAGTAATACAGTATCAGAAATGCAAATATACATATAAAATAGGTTAGCAATGATATATACAGAAGTGTGGAAATATAAATCAAAACCAAGCTCTATCAAAGTCTAGGGGTAAATGAATAGTCTTAAGATAATTTAGGGTTCAGTTCAGTTTGGGTTGAGGTAGTTGCTGTTGTGATGTTGGAGAGAGAGAGAGAGAGAGAGATGAGCAGCTGCAGCAGGCAAACCTTCAGTTGTCTTCTTGTTCCGTTGTACCGTTGTGGTCACCGATGATGACCCCTCCATTCCAAGCCAGACCGTTCTTCAGTGGTGGGCTCATCACCCAGGCATGGGTGGACACACACACAAGCCCCCACCAGCCTGCCTTCACACACTGTGAGCCTCTGACCGATTTCCCTGAATCGATCCTCCAAGCCCCTACCTTCCTGTGGGTGCATAACACTCTTTCAGTGTCCAGTGGCGTGTCTGCCTGAGTCTCAGCAGACTTGACTTTTATCTCCCCTGCTGAGGTACCAGCCATCCATCAACTGTCCATGTCCATCACCTGGCTCCTTCTTGCTATGTCAGCAGAGATCCACATTATCATTATCTCATTATCAGCATGTGCAGCATGGTGCCTCTCTCCCTCTTTATCTCTCTCCCTCCTTAGCAGCATAGTTCACAGGGGGGTCAACTCTGGACCCCATCTCCCCATGGTTTGCTCATCACACATAACAATGCTGGAGCCCAAGAGGGAGAGCTTGTAGTTGGCCTACGCAATGACTTTCTAGATCAGTTTGTGGTTGAGCCCACTAGGGGATCGGCTATTCTAGATTGGCTGTTGTGTAATCAACTAGATTTGATTAGAGAGCTTCAGGTATGGAATCCTAAAGAGATGGTGATCGTAATATGAAAGAATTCACCCTATGGTTTGAGAGGGAGAAGCTAAAGTCAAATGTATCAATATTACAGTGGAGTGAAGAGAATTACTGAGGCATGAGAGAGGAGCTGGCCAAAGTTGACTGCTAGGGGAGACCAGCAGGGATGACTGCAGTGAATGGAGTTGATGGGAGTAATTCAGAAGGCAAAGGATAGATATATCTTGAAGAAGAAGTACCCTGAACACAGGATGATGGTACTATAGCTGACAAGGGAAGTCAAAGCTGACATAAAAGCAAAAGAGCAGGCATATCATTGAGAAAAATTTAGCAGTAAGTTAGGGGATTGGGAAACTTTTAAAAGCCAGCAGAAGGTAACTGAAAAAGAGTCATAAGGGGAGATAAGATGAAGGTAAGCTAGTCAACAATAGCAAAGATGATACCAAAATAGGGAAGGCATGTCAAATAGGCAATGTTATGGTAGTCATAGGAGATTTCAGCATGCATGTTGATTGGGAAAGTCAGGTTGGAAATGGATCTGAAGACAATGAGTTTGTTGAATGTCTACAAGATGGCTTTTTAGAGCAGTTTGTCACTGAACCCACTAGAAGACCAGCTATACTGGATTGGATGTTATGTAGTAAACTGGAGGTTATTAGGGAAGTTAAGGCCAAAGATCCATTAGGAGGCAGTGATCACAATATGATTGAGTTCAATCTGAAGTTTGGTAATGAGAAAGTAAAGTCTGATGTGGCAGTATTTCAGTGGAGTAAAGGAATTTACAGTGGTATGAGAGAGGAGTTCGCTGAAGTAAATTGGAAGGAGATGCTTGCAGGGATGTTGGCAGAGCAGAAATGGTGTGAGTTTCTGGGAAAAATGAGGAAGGTGCAGGATAGATGTATTCCAAAAACAAAAAAAATACTCAAATGGCAAAATAGAACAACCACGGCTGACAAGGGAAGTCAAAGCTCATGCAAAAGCAAAGGAGAGTGCATACAGCAAAGCAAAAATAGTGGGAAGATAGAGAATCAAGAAGCTTTTAAAACCTGCAGAGAACAACTAAAAGAATCATTAGAGGGAAACTATGAAATATACAAACAAGCTGGCAAGAAATATCAAAATGGATAGTAACCGCTTTTTCAAGTAAGTAAAAATAAAAGAAAGATGAGAGTTGATATAGGACTGCTAGAAAATGAGGCCGGAGAAAGAATAATGGGGTTGAGGAGATGGCTGCTGAACTAAGTGCATACCTTACATCAGTCTTCACTGTGGAAAACACTAGCAGTGTGCCAGATGTTGAAGGGCATGAGGGAAGAGAAGTAAGTGCAGTTACTATTACAAGGGAAAACATGCTCAAAAATCTGAAAGACCCCAGGGTATATAAGTCATCTAGTCCAGATGAACTGCACCCTAAGGTTCTGGAAGAGGTAACGGTAGAGATTGAGGAGGCTTTAGAAATGATCTTCCAAAAATCATTGGACTCTGGCATGGTGCCAGAGGGCTAGAAAATTGCAAATGTCACTCCACTCTTTAAGAAAGGAGGAAGACTGCAGAAAGGAAATTGTAGACCAGTTAGCCTGACCTCAGTGGTTGGGAAGATGTTGGAGTCAATTGTTAAGGATGAGGTTATGGAGTACTTGGTGACACAGAACAAGATAATACAAAGTCAGCATAGATTTCTTCAAGGAAAATCCTGCCTGTCAAACCTATTGCAACTGTTTGAGGAGATTACAAGTAGGATAGATAAAGGAGATGTAGTGGATGTTGTATATTTGGACTTCCAGAATGCCTTTGACAGGGTGCTATACATGAGGCTTCTTACCAAGTTAAGAGCCCATGATATTACAGGAATGTTACTGGCAATGGCTGATTGGTAGGGGCAGCGAGTGGGAACAAAAGGAACCTTGTCTTGTTGGCTGCCAGTGACTCGTGATGTTCTGCAGGGATTGGTGTTGGGTATATCAGTTATTTAGATGGTGGAACAGATGGCTTTGTTTGCAAGCTTGTAGATGATATGAAGATTGGTGGAGGGGCAGGTAGTGTTGAAACAGATAGGCTGCAGAAAAACCTAGACAAATTAGGAGAATTAACAAGAAAGTGACAAATTAAATGTAATGTTGGAAAATGCATGGTCATGCACTTTGGTAGAAGAAATAAACATGGAGACTATTTTCTAAATGAGAAGAAAATCCAAAAATCTGAGATGCAAAGGGACTTGGGAGTCCTTGTGCAGAACAACTTAAAGATTAACTTGCAGGTTGAGTCGGTGGTGAGGAAGGCAAATGCAATGTTAGCATTCATTATAAGAGGTCTAAAATAAAAGAGCAGTGATTATAATGCTGAGGCTTTATAAGGCACTGGTGAGGCCTCACCTTGAGTATTGTGAACAATTCTGTGTTCCTCATCTAAGAAAAGATATGCCAGTATTGGAGAGGGTTCAGAGGAGGTTCACAAGGATGATTCCCAGAGTGAAAGGTTATTATTCAAGGTAAGTTTGATAGCTCTGGATCTGTACTCACTGGTATTCATATATATATACTTACTGTAATTCATTTATATTTTACTTCTATATTTATCATCTATTGCACAGTACTGCTGCTGCTAAGTTAACAAATTTCACAACAAATGCGAATGATATTAAACCTATTCTGATTCTTGTATTTTCATGGTCAAACTTAAAATTTGAAGTTATGAAACTTATAGAAAGCCAGAGTTTTCAGAATCCACTTATTCTCTCCAGCCCCAGGATAATAAATTTAACAACTTTATTTTAACTTCAGTTATAGTGGATTTTCCGTTTGTTCCCATTCTCAGCATTTGAACATTGTTGACGAGGCAGGTATTCATTGTGTTATGATACTCCTCCGGCAACAATGAATATAGAATTGAGACAGGTTTTTTATAAACAAATAAACATTTATTTTAAACTCTGCTCAATAAAAATGAAAAGTAAACAAACGACTAACTTTACCAGAAGTTAAATGCTATACAGCAATTCGAACAGTACTTAAAGTGAGAAATGCGGAAGTCCAAATGATTTATACAGTCAATTAGGAGAGACTTTCCTGAAGTAACAAATTCCTCGATGACGTGATGTTACTGCTAATCCCAGCCGAAATATGCCTTGCCCAAAGGATTTACGACAAATGAAATATAAACGGCTTAAAGGAACTGACCTTTTCCTTGTCGAATAACACTGCTCCCAACCCTTTCTGCTTTCACAATGCAGGGGCTATCTCGGATGCAGGTTACTACTTCTTTGAATGAAGATCCAATAAGGTCAATCCTGTATTATCACTGAAGACACCAACTTTACTCGATCCTTTGGGTTCCCATACTTCAATAAATTCTTTACTCTCCCACTGAATTGCAAAGGTAGAAACCAAACCACAACTGGCAGTGTTTGGTGAAACTGCTGGCAATAACCTTTGAGACTTAAGACAGAAAGTAAAACTCCACTTTAAAACAAAACTGTGTCATGAGACAAATACACAGCATAATGGAGTAACTGACGAATTAAACTACGAACTCCCATGCGTCACAGCAAGGCTTTCCCGTTTTATATCTGTTGGAACAGGCCATCACATGACCTCCCACTGGTGGGAAAATTACATCATGTGACCTCACACTGGCGAGAAATTACATCACTCTACCATCACAAGACCATTACATCATGCTCACCAGATACTCAATTACTTCATGGTTATAAGACAGTCACAAGATACCGACAGGGTATGTAACAATTGTCAGTCACAGAGGGCTGTGGTTAGGACTGTAAATGGAATGGTAGGGAGTCGGTTCAACAGAATGGAACAATATTGGAAAAGTAAAAGTGTTGGCGAATGCAGAGGAAATTACTGAAATCTCCAGAATAAATAATAAAACACCGAGTTTAGAATAAGAGTTTAACTTCAGGCAATATGGAGATAAAATTGTGAGGAAGTGTGGTGATTACAGGACTGAAGGTGTTATATTTAATGCCCAATGTATACAAAATAAAGTAGATGAGCTTATAGCACAACTGGAATTTGACAGGTAAGACATTATAGGCATCACAGAGTTGTGGCTGAAAGAAGATCATAGCTGCCAGCTAACATCCAGGATACACATCCGATCGCAAAAACAGCCAGGTGGGTTAAGGGGGTGATGTTGGTCCATTGGTAAAAAATGAAATCGTCGTCATCATGGCTATCCCTTGAGGTCAAGCATGATGGTCTTCGTCCCGTTGTATTCTATCACAGAGTGAAGACGCCTGTGTGTGTATTTGTTTAACGTGTACTTCATGTTGCACTCCAAGAAGCACACGATGCTTCACAAATCAACCAACTGATTCCAATGGTATGGAAACCACAATGATTGGAGCTGATGGATTTATTGCAGCCTTCATCTGCCTTCACAGCCATTGAGTTCAAAGTAACTTCATCTGCCTGTTCCACTGTTGAGGTCTTGGTTGGATTGTTCTTTGTCAGGGACCTCATCCTCGACCTTAATGCCATGGGTGACCCTACCAGGAGCATAGCTCCAGACGGCATCACTCTTGGGATCTCAGGACCACACAAGCTTCTCCACCATGACAAGGTGACAATCCATGGAGAAGAAAAAATGAAATCATATCCTGGGAAAGAAGTGACATAGGATTCTTGTGGACATAGTTCAGAAACTGGAAGGTTAAAAAGACTCTGATGGGAGTTACACACACATCTCCAAATAGTAGCTAGGATGAGTGGTACAAATTAAATGGGAGATGTGTGCAAAAAGGGCAATGTTACAACAATTATGGGGGATTTCAATATGTAGGTATTATGGAAAAATCAGCTAGCACTGGTTATCAACAGAAGGTATTTGTAGAACACCTATGAGATGGATTTTTAGAACTGCTTGTGGTTGAGCCAATTAAAGAAAAGCCATTTCTGGATTTGGTGTTGTGCAAAAATCAGGGATAGCTCCTCACCATCAATAGTAACAGGGAACAGTGCAGGCTTAGTCTTCCTAAAATCCATCACCATCTCTTTTGTCTAACTGATGTTGAGTTGCAAATGATTTAGCTTGCTTCATTTGACAAAGTCTTCCACCAAAGCCCTATATTCATCCTCCTGTCCTCCCTTTAAACACCCAACTATTGGAGAGACATCAGAGAATTTCTGCAGATAACATGCCTCTGTGTTGTACCTAAAGTCTGAGGTATACAGGGTAAACAGGAAGTGTGAGTAGATTGTAGAGCAAAAAATTAGTGAGAAGCGGAAGGATTGGAAAGCTTTTAAAAACAACATTATGCAACTAAAAAAGCATTAAGGAGAGAAAAGATGAAATATGAAGGTTATCCAATCAATACTATAAAACAGTTATAAAAGTTTTTTACAGATGAATAAAGAGTAAAAGAGAAGCAAGAGTGACATCAGACCACTGGAAAATGATGCTGGAGAGGCACTAGTTAGAAACAGAAATGGGGGAACTCAATAAGAATTTTGTGTCAATCTTTGTTGAGAAAGACACCAGCAATATGCCAGAATTTGAAAGATTTAAGGGGCAAACGTGAGTGTAATTGTATTACTAAGGAGAAGGTGCTTGGGAAGCTGAAAGGTTTGAAGGCAGATACTTTACTTGGACCAGCTGAACAACTCTCCAGAGTTCAAAAAGAGGTAGCTGAAGAGATTGTGGAGGCATTAGTAGTGACCTTTCAAGAATCACTAGATTCTAGAATGGCTCTGGAGGACTTTAAAATGTCACTCTGCACTTTAATAAGGGAGGAGGACTAAGGACAGGTAATTATTAGACAGTTAGCTTCTCATCAGTTCACATGAGGTTGCTCAGCAAGACATTACAGGAAAGTTGCTAGCATGGACAGATGATTGGCTGACAGGCGAGAGGTAAAGAGTGACTTTTTCTGGTTGAATGCTGGTGACTAGTGGTGTTCCTCTGTGGTCTATGTACAGTTCACTACTATTCACTTTATACACTCAGAATATCCAATAAAGTAGCCATAGAATACTTGTTCATAGTCTTTAGCTCCTATAGCCCATCTACTGCAAGCTTTGACATGTTCAGTTTGTATTCAGAGATGATCTTCTGCACACTACTGTTGTAACACATGGTTATTAGAGTTACTATTATCTTACTGTCAGCTTGAACCAGTCTGGCCATTCTTCTCTGACCTCTTTCTTTAACAAGGCATCATCATAACTGCCACTTTCTGGATTCTGTTTTCTTTCTTGTACCATTCTCTCCAAGCTGTGGAGGCTGCTGTGCATGAAGATCCCAACAGATCGGCAGTTTTGAGATACTCAAACCACCCCATCTGGCACCAACATTCATTCACGGTCAAAGTTATTTAGATTACATTTCTTCCTCATTCTGATGTTTGGTCTAAAGTATAGCTGAACCTCTTGACCATGTCTACATCATTCTACTTAATTGATTTGCTCCCATGTGATTGGCTGATGAGATATTTGCATTAATGAGTAGGTTTATGGGGGCAGATAATGAAGTCACCTCTGAGTGTATGTTCCATCTTGCTCTGATTTGAATATTTTGTACTGTTTACCAGTACAATCTAATAATTTATTTTCTTTTCATTAGGCATTCTCTTTCAAAGTTTAAGTTATTTGATATTGATTTGTTTTGGTACTAATGTCATGGTTACTGGTTCCTCAGCATTTCGTAACTCTAGCATACTGCAGTGTATTGCTCAGGGATAGATTCAGCATTACTTCTTCTGAGGGTTTACCTTTATTTCACTCAGGTGTGAAACCTGAAAGAAATCAGACCAGAGCACTCTAATGAATTTAATAGGCTTGGGAGAACAGACAATTCACTAGAATACTCTGTTAAAAATAGGAAAGTCACAGAGTAGTAGCAGTTATTGTCAGAACACCCATGGCAGTTTGAGCCATAATAAGGTCAAGTTGGAAGAAACAACTGGAAATATCTAAGTAGGACCTAAATGACCTATTGGATCAAACAGAATGCATCTAAAGCAATTAGCGTTCGTAGGAATACAGGAAAATGAGATAGTTTTGAAAAAAGAGGAAGTGTGGTTCCTAATAATAGAAAAAAAAGATACAAATGATCTAGTGCAGAAATTGCACAGGCCCTAACAGAGTTATTTAAAATGTCCTTAGACATAGGTGAGGTGCCAGGTCATTTAAGGATAGCTAACATTGTTCTGTTGTTTCAGAATTCCTCTATGAATAAACTGGGAAATTATAGGCCAGCAAGTCTGACATCGATAGTGGGCAAATTACTGGAAGGTATTCTAAGGCACCATATAGACAGACAAAACAATCCATGTTTAACCAACCTCTCATTACAACTAATATACCGTAGATGTCGGATTATAAGCCGCTACTTTTTTCCCACATTTTGAACAGCTTTGAACTCTGCAGCCTTTACTACGGTGCGGCTAATGCATGATTTTTTTCACGCCGCCAAAAACATTTTGCCTTGTAACAGTAGACCAATAAAATTGATGAGTAGTTCACAGAGGTCCAATGAAATTGTACGATAAATCAAGCGCACTTTCACAATTAAATTATTGTAAATCAGTCATTTGTATTCACCCTCATCAACATGGAAAACACTCGAAGAAAAGCATTGTGCTGCCTTTATGGCAGTTATTTAGTTTATAATATTTTCGCTTAGTAATTCATTTTCTAGTTAAAGTTAGAAGTGTTTTAACTATATTTGTTTTCTGTACTACATCGCGGGATGCTATGACGTCACACCTGGTTTCGCCGCGTCTTGTGGGAAAAATGCCAGTTTGCGATAAACGGGAAGGAGGGGGGCGAGCGGCATTACGCGAGCGGCATTGGATCTGAGCGAACGCTGCTTTTAAGTTAAAGGCGATCAATAACTTTTCCTGGTAGGCTGCAGTATATATATTTTTTACCAGTCGTTAGGAGATATTGGAATGTTGTTCAGTAAAAAAGTATACGCAACGTATATTTAAAAGTAGCCGCGTTACAGGCACGGTTCGAAAAAAAGCATTTGCAATATGTATTTGTTTATGTTACCATATGGATTTAATTAAAAGTTAAAAAATCCTCACGTGTAATATCTTTCTGTGTAAATATCTCATATTACAACGTGGGACACCTGCGGCCGAAAATCCGGTGCGGCCGAAAATCCGGTGCAGCCTAAAATCCGGTGCGGCCTGTACAAGTAAAAAATTGATTTTCTTTCTAAAATTAGAGCCAGCGGCTTTTAATCAGGTGCGCTCTGTAGTCCGGAATCTACGGTACTCCAAACCAGACAGTGGCCTAGTTAATCTTATCTGCACTCTGTCCAAAGTGTTTTATATTTTTTGGAGTAATTTCAGCCACTGTTTTGGTTTATTACTGGCACTTTTCTTCCCATTATGGTACCAAGTGTTTGAAACTATTAAATAAATAATTTATGTTTTGGTGAATTGTGTATTACTTTATTTTATGGATTTATACAAATACAGTATGATATTTATCACACATTTATCATATTTTTATGCATTCAGTAATCATCCTTACCCATTTCTAAATTCAAACAAAGTGAATTTTGGTTTATTAGTGTTAATTAAAAATATAATATGGGTATTGCATCTAATTTCAATACTCAAGATATAGAAAGGAGATCACAGATATTACCTTTTGACTCAATGGTGCTGTGTTGATCAAGTTTCCTTAAAATCAGGTCAAGATTTGCAATAAATTGAGTAACATTATTTTGCCATCACACTTTAAAAAATGGCATTAATTTATCCATTGTGGCCTCCATCAGCAAGGACAGCATTTACTTTGTATTTCCAACTGCCTTGCAAATTTAAATAGAGGAGCCTATCAATATTTGAGGTATGGCCTCACCAGTACCATACACAATTCTAACAATACTTCCATATTTCTCAACTTCAGCCCTCTTATAAAAGCCAATATGCATTTGCCTCCAGTTTTTCTGCCTTTAGTCTGCCTTTAGAGCCCTCGTACCCAACTGCAAAATCTTATACTTGCCCACATTTAGCTTCATTTGCTAAGTTTTCACCCAATCCCTCACCCTATAGATATCCTGCTGTAGAGAGAAATTCTCCTTGCAATAACCCTCCCAGTTATTTCCTGTTATCAACAAACTTGAATGCCTATACTTTGGCCCCTCTTTCAGGTTATTAAGGTAAAGTGCCTGGAATTGATTATTGGAACATTCCACTACCTAACACAGTTGAGCCTGGAAGAAAAACATTGTTCCATTTTCTGTTCTTGATATGAACATATGGGGTTGGTTGCTTTCATGGAACTGTTTCAGACAAAATCAAAAATTTATATGATGGGTCCAGTTAATGGTATGTTTTAAAATGTTGATGGAATGGATCTTCGTGATGATGGAATATTAAACGTAAATCAGTGAATGTTTATAATGATGATGTTTACCCCTATTTAAATGTCAAAAGAAACATCTGCCATGCATAAACCCATACCTGAATGTTTGTTTCAGATATTCCTGCATGCAGACACGAACTCTTTAATTGTACAATAATTTGTGAATCATCTATGAGTAGCTTCGGCTTTTAGGCTTCTCCAAGCTATCTAGGGAATCATAGTTGCATTCACATTCCCATTCCCTTTACCTGTAGTCTTAAAAATTATTTTCCCAAATGCAAGTTGTAGGCATACTATGGTGGCACTAGAATGTGTTTGAATACTTCATGGCTTCCCCCAGTGCATCTTTAGCTTGTGTTTGTTGATTAACTTCACTGTATGTTAGTATACGTGTGATAAATGAAGATTGAATCTTGATCTTGAATCTGTTATGACCCCAGCCCCCTCCTTTGTGAGAATTGCAAGAGAGAGAGAGAAGCCTTACGGTTTGGAATGTGGGCTGGCCTCTCAGCCAGACAAAAGCCAGGGACATAGCCTTTGTCTTGGGAGACACCTTAACTATAGAAAGTGCCCTATTACCTTTGTTCTTTAACATATAAAAATGTTCTCTAATTTTGAGTTGGAGAGTCTCCCTTTCCCTCCCAAGTGACCCCAAAGGATGTCAGCTTGTGTGTGTGTCTCCTTATATCTACCAGCCGCATCTCTCTGATGCCTTGTTCATGTTACAACAATAACTAAGAATACATTCATTGTATTTGATGTCTACATTTAATCAGAGTAAATAGAATGAGCACAAGAACAGGCTCTTCGGAAGTACAGATTTTGGTCTGCCTGTATATGATCCATGTCATGACATGCCTGTGTATTCATGTGCCTGAAACCACTTTACACCCAGTTCAGCCCACAGTCTGTTTCAGTCAACTACCATTCTGTGTAAATAGACCCTGGCCTTTCATAGCTTCATTGTTGTAGTATTGATAATAAAATATCTTTGAAAAAATACCAAGAATATGGCTCTTGTATGATACATATAACTACTGATTCATCCAGCAAAGGAATGTGTACTTTTCATTTGCCTGTTTTTTTTTTCACTTTGTTTTATCTCTAATGGCCGCTTAATCACTACTAATATATCTTCTTCCACCATTTTTGCCTAGTAGTCTGTTCCAGGCACCAACTTCTCTGTAAGTAAACTTGGGATACAAATCAAGGAGCAGATTGGGAAACAGATCCTGGAAAGGTGTAATAATAACAAAGTTCTCATGATGGGAGATTTGCTATATGTCTATTATATAATATTGATACACTAAACCAGAGTACTTAGAACAGTACAGTATTTTCAGCAGATAATTTCTGTGCCAAAGTATGCTACTTCTCTTCTATGTACATGATCCATATCTTTTCCACCCTGCATATTCACGTCTCTAACGGCCACTTAATCACTACTAATATATCTGCTTCCACCATTTCTGCCCAGCAGTCTGTTCCAGGCACCAACTTCTCTGTAAGTAAACTTGGGATACAAATCAAGGAGCAGATAGGGAAACAGATCCTGGAAAGGTGTAATAATAACAAAGTTCTCATGATGGGAGATTTTAATTTCCCAAATATTGATTGACATCTCCCTAGAGCAAGGGGTTTAGATGGGGTGGAGTTTGTTTGGTGTGTTCAGGAAGATTTCTTGACACAGTATACAGATAAGCCTACAAGAGAAGAGGCTGTACTTGATTTGGTATTGGGAAATGAACCTGGTCAGGTGTCAGATCTCTCAGTGGGAGAGCATTTTGGAAAGAGCGATCATAATTCTATCTCCTTTACAATAGCATTGGAGAGAGATAGGAACAGACAAGTTAAATAAGTGTTTAATTGGAGTAAGGGGACTTATGAGGCTATCAGGCAGGAAATTGGAGGCTTAAATTGGAAACAGATGTTCTCAGGGAAAAGTACGGAAGAAATGTGGCAAATATTCAGGGGATATTTGTGTAGAGCTCTGTATAGGTACATTCCAAATAGACAGGGAAGTTCTGGTAGGGTACAGGAACTGCGGTGTACAAAAGCTGTAATAAAAGCGGCCATAGTGGGGTGTGTCAGGAATGGACAGGAGGAGGAGTATAGGAAACTGATACAGGACTTTGTGATATGGTGCAACTCAAATTACCTGCGTCTCAATATCACCAAGACCAAGGAGATGGTGGTGGACTTTAGGAGATCTAGGCCTCATATGGAGCCAGTGATCATTAATGGAGAATGTGTGGAGCAGGTTAAGACCTACAAGTATCTGGGAGTGCAGTTAGACGAGAAGCTAGACTGGACTGCCAACACAGATGCCTTGTGCAAGAAGGCACAGAGTTGACTGTACTTCCTTAGAAGGTTGGCGTCATTCAATGTTTGTAGTGAGATGCTGAAGATGTTCTATAGGTCAGTTGTGGAGAGCGCCCTCTTCTTTGTGGTGGTGTGTTGGGGAGGCAGCATTAAGAAGAGGGACGCCTCACGTCTTAATAAGCTGGTAAGGAAGGCGGGCTCTGTCGTGGGCACAGAACTGGAGAGTATGACATCGGTAGCAGAGCAAAGGGCGCTGAGTAGGCTACGGTCAATCATGGAAAACCCTGAACATCCACTGCATAGCACCATCCAGAGACAGAAGCAGCTTCAGCGGCAGGTTGCTATCGATGCAATGCTCCTCAGACAGGATGAAGAGATCATTACTCCCCAATGCCATTCGGCTTTACAATTCAAACGCCAGGGGTAGGATATGTTAAAGTGCCGGGGTCAGGACTGAGCTTAAGTTACCATTCAATGTATTTCTTAGTAAACTATTTAAGAACTTTTTAAAAGCTATTTATTAATGCTTTTTGAGAGGGTGATTTTAGATGCATATTTATATTGAGTTAAGTATTGTATGTAATTAGTTTTGCTACAATAAGTGTATGGGACATTGGAAAAATGTTGAATTTCCCCATGGGGATGAATAAAGTATCTATCTATCTAAATCTAGTCAAGAAGCAAAGAAAAGCTTACAAAAGGTTCAGAGATCTAGGTAATGTTAGAGATCTAGAAGATTATAAGGCAACTAGGAAGGAGTTTAAGAAGGAAATTAGGAGAGGCAGAAGGGGGCCTTGGCGGGCAGAATTAAGGAAAACCCCAAGGCATTCTACAAGTATGTGAAGAGCAAGAGGATAAGATGTGAAAGATTAGGACCTATCAAATGTGACAGTGGAAAAGTGTGTATGGAACCGGAGGAAATAGTAGAGGTACTTAATGAACACTTTACTTCAGTATTCACTATGGAAAAGGACCTTAGTGATTGTAGTGATGACTTGCAGCAGACTGAGAAGCTTGAGCATGTAGATATTAAGTAAGAGGATGTGCTGGAGCTTTTGGAAAGCATCAAGTTGGATAAGTCGCCAGAACCGTACGAGATGTACCCCAGGCTACTGAGGAAGGCAAGGGAGGAGATTGCTGAGCCTCTGGCGATGATCTTTGCAACATCAATGGGAAGAAGAGAGGTTCCCGAGGATTGGAGGGTTGCTGATGTTGTTCCTTTATTCAAGAAAGGGAGTAGAGATAGCCCAGGGAATTATAGACCAGTGAGTCTCACCTCAGTGGTTGGTAAATTAATGGAGAAGATCCTGAGAGGAAGGGTTTATGAACATTTGGAGAGGTATAATATGATTAGGAGTAGTCAGTATGGCTTTGTAAAGGGCAGGTCGTGCCTTACGAGCCTGATTGAACTTTTTGAGGATGTGACTAAACACATTGATGAAGGAAGAGCAGTAGATGTAGTGTATCTGGATTTCAGCAAGGCATTTGGTAAGGTACCCCATGCAAGGCTTATTGAGAAAGTAAGGAGGCATGGGATCCAAGGGGACCTTGCTTTGTGGATCCAGAACTGGCTTGCTCACAGAAGGCAAAGAGTGGTTGTAGATGGGCCATAATCTGCATGGAGGTCGGTCACCAGTGGAGTGCCTCAGGGATCTGATCTGGGACCCCTACTCTTCAAGATTTTTATAAATGACCTGGACGAAGAAGTGGAGGGATGGGTGAATAAGTTTGCTGCTGACACAAAGGTTCAGGGTGTTGTGGATAGTGTGGAATGCTGTCCGAGGTTACAGCAGGACATTGATAGGATGCAAAACTGGGCTGAGAAGTGGTAGATGCAGTTCAACCCAGATAAATGTGAGGTGATTCATTTTTGTAGGTCAAATATCATGGCAGAATATAGTATTAATGGTAAGACTCTTGGCAGCATGGAGGATCACAGGGATATTGGGGTCCGAGTCCATAGGACGCTCAAAGCAGCTGCACAGATTGACTCTGTGGTTAAGAAAGTGTATGGTGCATTGGCCTTCATCAATCATGGAAATGAATTTAGGAGTCGAGAGGTAATGTTGCAGCTATATATGACACTGTTCAGACCCCACTTGGAGTACTGTGCTCAGTTCTGGTTGCCTCACTACAGGAAGGATTTGTAAGCCATAGAAAGGGTGCAGAGGAGATTTACAAGGATGTTGCCTGGAGTGGGGAGAGTGCCTTATGAGAATAGGTTGAGTGAACGCGGCCTTTTCTCCATGGAGTGAAGGAGGATGAGAGGTGACCTGATAGAGGTGTACAAGATGATGAGAGGCATTGATCGTTTGGATAGTCAGAGGCTTTTTCCCAGGGCTGAAATGCTTGCCACAAGAGGACACAGGTTTAAGATGCTGGGGAGTAGGTACAGAGGAGATGTCAGGGGTAAGGTTTTTACTCAGAGAATGGTGAGTGCATGGAATGGGCTGCTGGAGACAGTGGTGGAGGCAGATACGATTGGGTCTTTTAAGAGGCTTTTAGATAGGTACATGGAGTTTAGTAAAATAGAGGGCTATAGGTAAGCCTAGTAATTTCTAAGGTAGGGATGTGTTCGGCACAACTTTGTGGGCTGAAGGGCCTGTATTGTGCTGTAGGTTTTCTATGTTTCTAAATCTAGTTTAAAATTTCTCCCTGTCATCTTAGATGCTAGTCCACCATTGGGAAGAGCATTCTGACTTTGTATCCTATCTATGTTTCTCACAATCATAAAATTTTCTATCAGGTCTCCACTCAGTTCCAATGTTTTAGAGATTAAGATTAATCTGTCTGAGATTTATGACTCTGTGATTCCCTTCCTCAAAGTATGGTGAAAGCGGTAGTATATCAAATTTTGATAGGAATTGTCACAGGAACCCTGGCTCTGAGCAATTGTCACCAGCCCTGTCCATTTCCCCTACTGAAGAAGATTAGTAATTATGATTGAAGATGCGATGGCATGGCCATGTGATATTGAGGGAGTTACCTGCAAGCTCATTGTTAACTGGCATCAAAAAGAAGTAAAATAAAATGAATGAATTTCAAGCCAAGCAAATTACAAGGTGAGCTTAGTTCAGCAGGATGGCTGAAGGTAGAGTATTGTTTGTTTCATCTCCCAGAAGGGAAAGCAGACAAGCTCAGATTGATGAGTGGGATAGAAAGTCAGGTGAATATAAAAGATTCTATATGGCTCAAGCTCAACACACCCCATCGCTGGAGAGAACAAGGGAGGCTCATTAATTGAAATAGAGGGTAGAAGCAGAGTAAGTTTATTTTCAAGACTCTTACAGGTTTCTACAGTTGTACCATGAAAATGTTCAGCCTGGCATGGGCACTCCAGTGCACAGAAACGCAGGAGGTTGCCAAGTATTGTGGAGTCAGCCAGTTCCATCATGAGCACATCATGATATCAAACGCCCTTCATTGAGGACATTTCAAAAAATGGCAGCTCAAGAAAGTGGCATCCATCATTAAGTATTCTCACCATCTGGAACATGCCCTCTTCTCATTACAACCGTTGTGGAGGTAGTACAGAAACCTGAAGGCCCATACTCAATGATTCAGGAACAGCTTCTTTCCCTGAGTCATCAGATTTCTGAATGGCCATGAACCCATGAAAGGGTTATTCCCCCTTTGATCTATGTATTTATTTTGCAGTTAATAATTATTTTATATTTTTGCACCATACTGCTGCAGCAAAACAACATGTTTCATGCCATCATTGATAATAAACCAGGTCCTAATTCAGGTGTATGATCTCAGTAAATATAATAAATGGAAGATTATATAGAGATAGAAATTAAAATAACTTCAATCTTTGTCTTCACCAAGTTTTTTTAAATTAATTTTTATGAGTTTTTACAGTGCAACAGAACAAAAACAAAACAATAAAAAAGATGTTTATACAGTGTAAAACAAACATATCAATGTACAGTTCATAACAATTAAGAAAAGCACCCATAGTAGAATCATATATATAGTTAGTTACCACCCCACCCTCCCACTACCCAACTCCAAGCCAACCTTACGATATATAAAGAAGTTAATCAGATCTCTATCACCACAGTGCTGTATTTATAAAAAGAATGTATATAGCCTACTACCTAATCTATAATATGTTTACACATCAAAAATAAACCATAAATCTTAACTGTAAGAAGCTGGAAGTAAGGGATTTAAATGCAAAAGAAAAAAAGGGAGGGATGCACTCTTAATCTAAATGGGAAGTATAAAAATATTCAAGAAAAGTTCCCCACACCTTTTGGAACTTTACGTCTGAATTAAGAAGTGAATAATCAATCTTTTCAAGGTCTAAGCAGGATATAATATCTCTAAGCCATTGAGCACGACTGGGTGGGGCAGCATCTCTCCACCTAAGAAGGACTGCACGTCTGGCCAAAAGAAAGGTGAAAGACAATATACAACACTTAGTCGGAGTTAATGCAAAAGAGTAAACAGTCAATATTTTGGGCCGAGACCCTTCATCAGGACTGGATGAAGGGTCTTAGCCCAAAGCGTCAACTGGGTACTCTGTTCCATAGATGCTGCCTGACCTGCTGAATTACTTCAGCATTTTGTGTCTATTACGTTGATTTCCAGCATCTGCAGATTTTCTCTTGTTTGTGATTTAACCAAATAAATCCATGATGTTGATGGCCTTAATTCAGAGCATTGTGTCAGAAGACGATGAAACGTTTCTTCACGAAGAAGAAGAAGAAGAAGGAAAATGGAGCTGAAGGATGGAAGAGATGGAGGAAGCCAAGAAGTTGAGCAAGTTCTTCATGCCCTTCTTTGAAAAGCCCAGAGCTGGTAGTTCGACATGTTCCAAGGAGTTGCCTGCACCTGCTTCAAGTTCGTTAGAATCCAAAGGTGGATCAAGTACAAATGCATCACAAGTTGAGGAGGAAGTCAAGTCAGATAAATCCAAGTATGACAAGAGTGAGGCTGCCACAGAGAACATGGACATGACAGGAGGGGAAAACGATGGTGGTGGTGGTGGTGATGTTGAGTTTATTGACAGGATTTTACCTGACAAGATTAAACCTGACGACATTGAACCTAGTGAACCGGATAGTGTCAAACAGCCTTGAACTGTCATACTAGGGGAGATTGAACAGCATGACATTGGACTTCTGAAGTTCGACAAGAATACTGGAAAATCAATTCTGTCTGACGCATTGAGAACAGAAATAATAAAGCTGGGTTTGAAGTATTTCCAGAACAGTGAGGGGCCTTTCCTACCAATAAATAACCACTCAATGAACAACTTGGTGGGTGTACATGCAGCCAAGCAGGATACAATGATGGTCCCGTTTTTTGGATCCATCGAAGCTCTCTCTGTGTTTTTCTCTCGTTCAACACAACGCTGGGAAAAACTCAAAAACGTCATGCCTGTGGTTGTTAATTTGGAGTCCGAAACCAGGCGGGGTGCAAGGACAGAAGCAGTGAAGCCCATCAACAAGTACCTTGAGAAGATACTTCAAGTTCTCCAGGACATGATAGACAATGAAAACGAGACCAGTGAAACAAGAAGTGACACAAGGCAGCTGTACAACCGCATGTTGAGTTATGATTTTCTGATTTTGCTAGGATTTTGGATCAAAGTACTCATTCGCATTGACCGTATTCGGAAGAGGCTGCAGGATCCTAGCATGAATTCCTCAATGCTTCCCTGGATGTGAAAGCCCTCCGAGATCATTTTTATGATGAAAGAGAAGTGTTGCTCAATGAGTCACTCGAACAAGGAGTGGGTCTCTGTCAAGAATGGAATATTGATGTTGAAAGACTTCAGAGACGAAAGAAGTGAGTGGCTGATGAGAACTCGAGAGACGCTGGGTTAACAGCGAAGGAGGAAATGGAAAGCGTCATGAAGGGAACACTCGACCGTCTTCACAGAGAAATAGACGAAAGGTACGCTTGGTTGCACGACACTGACACCAAGGTTGGGTTCCTTCCCGATGTCGAGGGACTGTGTTACAGTGCCGACAATAACGACCTAGAAAAGAAGAACGAAAATGTGGGCGAATTGTACAGCTCTGATGTTGATGGACAGCGGCTATATGAAGAAATTTTGGATTGCAGAATGTTGCTATCAAGGCGGGTCACCATGAAAATATCAAGACCTGAAGAGCTTCTTGAATTTCTTATTCTGTATGGAGATGAGAGTGTCTTACCCAATCTTCGCATTGCTATTCAGATAATGCTAACCATCGCAGTTTCCATCGCCAGCTGTGAGAGATCATTCAGCAAGTTAAAACTAATACTTTCGTATTTGAGAGCCTCCATGGGTCAAGGCAGACTCTGTGCTCTTGCTCTGCTGAGTGTAGAAAGAGAAGAAACTGAAAAAACTGACTTTGATCACATCATAGACCAATTTGCATCAGTGAAAGCAAGCAAAGTGCAGTTATAATTTTCATGTAGTGCCATAATTTGTTAATCAAAAGATTAACGAGCTTGACTTGTATTTTTGAGCTGATATTATGGTAGTTATCTAAAAGATGGGTGTCAGGTGTTTGGACAGGGGCGCAATTTCAGTGCTTGCCATAGGCGCTATTTTCTGTAGATACGCCCCTGAAAAAAACAACACATTTCCTAAAGGTGCTGTAGCAACATGTGTTGTTTCTACCCTTCTCCAAATGAAGAACTAGTTTTTAATGTATGAAACAACTTAGGTAGAATTTATTTTCAACTCTTTTATTGATATAAATGTAAAGGTGACTGGATTAAAGGTTTGGGGCGAATTGTAAACCTATCCACGATGACAAGAAGAATGGCTTTGTCCACTTACAACTTTGCAGAGAGATTGGTGAAGATCTCTGAGCAATCATTCAAAGCATAGAATATGGGTGTACTTATCAGGTGCATCTGCAGAACATGACATGATTGGGCTTCTCCCAGTTTTTACTCAATAATAACATCGATGGTCTGGGTGGAAATGCGCATCGTTTTTGCAAGCTGACACTTGTCCCATCATGGCTATGGATATCACCACATCTGCTTTACCACAAGTTGAGACATCTCCTTGGTACCTGCCAACCCATCTCACTCTCCACTGCCTGCTCAAGATCATAAAGTCAAATTAAGACACACCTTCAGGCAGCACTTCTAAAAATCTCAATCTATAGAGATATTTGAATGCGTATAATTCCATAATGATAAGCGTCTAATGTGCATGTGTCTCATGTTCTGTTCAAATTTCAATAGGGGAAGCGTCCTCCATGGCATTCAGTGCTTGGCTGTCTGAGTTAAAGGGAAGGTGCTGGTTGGAGTCTAAAACTCAAAAATTGAAGTGGCGTCACCATACCACCAGTTTCCCCAAGTGTACAGGGGGCAGTAGCATGCAATACTTACTTTTACACAAAATGGCTTCCTGTGTGATGCACTACTCCATATAAATGTCACTGAGTTCATAGGTCCTAAACATCATGTGCCAGATTATTCAGTTTAGTCTCAACCTATGCAACCTCACCACTTCTCCTGATTGAAAACTGACATTGAATGGGTTTATCCATATTGAATGGTTAATATGACAGAATTAGGCCATTTAGCCCATCACGTCTGCTGCACCATTCCATCATGCCTGACTGGGCAAGGTAAGTATCGGGTAAGTTTCTTCTTCTTCATGCTTTGTCTGATAGTACTTACTTAGAACAGTAAGGATGGCTCCAGGGGCTGTGTTATGATCATCGTGTGAGATGTGGGAGTTTTGGGAGACCTCCAGCCTCCTAGATAACCACATCTGCACCAGGTGCACAGAGCTGTGGCTCCACAGAGAATGTTAGTCAACATAGTCCCCTCCTACATTTACACACTTAGTCCAGCGGTCACGGAGCATACGGATCTTGGACCTCCAGAAAGTGTCCACAGCAGGGGTGATTGATAAGTTCGTGGCCTAAGGTAGAAGGAGATGAGTTATACAGCTCTCATTACGTGTACATACAGGTCAACTCTTTGAGTGATTATGCAGAAAGTGCGAAGTTAATAACATCTCCATCTACCTTAGGCTATGAACTTATCAATCACCCACTGAGTTATTAACTTCTCATTTTCTGCATAATCACTCGAAGAGTTGCACTGCATATGCATGTAATGAGAGCTGTATAACTCATCTCCTTCTACCTTAGGCCACAAACTTATCAATCACCCCTGCTGCGGACACTTTCTGGAGGTCCAAGATCCGTATGCTCCACAACCGCTGGACTAAGTGTGTAAATGTAGGAGGGACTATGTTGAAAAATAAATGTGGTAGGTTTTCTAAAATTGACTCCTTCTACCTTAGGCCAAGTATTTATCAATCACCCCTCGTAGTTTGGTATAGACCAGATGGACAAAGGATCTGTTTCTGTGCTGTATTGTTCAATGACTCAATGACTTTATCTTTGAAGGAGTATGACATTGATTGTCATACTCCATATGATTGCATTATATGGATGCTTTGTTGTTCTTAGGTACAAACCAAGGGTAGGGAATCTCGTTCTGGACAGAAGGTAGTAGATTTTTATGGATTGTTCAGGAAAATGCTCATTTATTCCAATTCTGGAATTGGAGATATGGTCAGGTATAATTCTGTCAAGTGTATAATCAGCGAGTTCTACTGTTTCAACATCCTGAAAGATTAAACATACCTGTATTGTTTGATATACTCCTGTGAAGAGGTTTGAGATATTTATTGCTGGTATAGATTAATCTATAGAAATAACTTTAAACAAAAAGACTTCCTCAGCCAACACAAATCTGTAAAAAAGGTTAAAAGCCTGTAAATGTGTACAAAAATGCAACATTCCTCTACTTCCTTCGTAATCTAAAATCTGAGCAGTACGATCTGATATATGGAATAACAGAAGACCTTATCACTGTCATGGCTTTCACTACAGATATCAGTTTATCTGTGGAAGAAGGTAACATTGCAAACATTATTCCATTATTGTGAAAAATGGTTAATTATTTATAGAACTCAATAACTGACAAATGTGATCTGATTAATTCTGCAGTTTCTACATGCTGTATATTGCAAAATTAGGGAGCATAAGCTTAAGATCATTACCAATAAATCAAATTAAAGAGACATTCCTTTATGCAGAGAGTGCCTAGATGGTCACCTTGACAAGAGATTGAAGGGCTAACACCGGCATTCAAATGGAATGTAAATACGTATCTATAAGGGAGAAAGGGGTGGAATGATATGATGAGAAGAAATGTGGTTGAAGGCTGGTGTGAAGCATTAACACAGATTAGAGTTCCAAATGACCCATTTTTATCTGTACGTTTTTGTAATTCCTTCTCTACCAGATGGGTAGATGGAAAAGCTGCAATGTTGACCCAGAAAGTGCTGTGAGTGGTTCAGTCATGCAGGTATCTGCTCACTCATACTGAGCGGGCTGGTAGGTCTGCAACCATTTGCTGGCGTTATGAAGTACAGTGCAAATTGAACTTGCCTTTTTCAGCTGTTGGGGTTAGCAGATCTCATGATATGTCAACAATTTAGGTTAATGGTATCTAATGGTTTTGAGTACCTGTGGATGACAGAATATAACCAGCTGGAGCTTTTTTATTATACTCACCCACCTAAAACAATCACAAAATAATTAATGATAGCTGTTTTATTATCCCTCTCAACCCCATTCTCCTGCCTTCTCCCCATAATCTTTGACACCCTTACTAATCAAGAACCTATCAATGCCCAAAAAGACCATAATGAATGGATTATTTCACTACAGAAGTAAATTCATTTGGTTTCATTTTAAAAACAAATTGAGAAGGTATATATAACTATGGTGTTATTGCCTGGAAAAGCCTTACTAAGCCATCCATGTCCTTCAGGAATGAAAGCTGTCTTTTTTAGTCTAGGATTTTTATAGTTCTCATCCTGCATTCTCATGATTATAATTTAACTGTCTCTGAACTTCCATAGACAAAGATACGTATTCAGCTTCCAGGCTCACGATTCATTCTCTTAAGACAATAAGGCCATAAGACATAAGAGCAGAATTAGTCCATTAATCCCATCGATTCCAGATTCCCCTCAACTTCACACACCTGCCTTCTCGCCATATCCTTTGATGCCCTGACTGTTTAGAAAACAATCAACTTCTGCCTTAAATGTACCCATGGACTTGGTCTACACTGCAGCCTATGGCAGAGGATTCCACAGATTCACTACACTCTGGTAAAAAAAAAGTTCCTCTGTTCTAAAAGGTCACCCTCAGTTTTGAGGCTGTGTCCCACCAGAGGAAACACATCCACCTTTCTAGACCTTTCAAAATTCGGTAGGTTCCAACGAAATTCCCACACATTCTTTTAAATTCCAGTGAGTGCAGGCCAAAAGCTGCCAAATGCTCCTCATATGTTAACCCCTTAATTCCCAGAATCATCCTTCTGAACTTCCTCTGGACTCTCGAATGACAACACATCTTTTCTGAGATATAGGGCCCAACACTATTGACAGTACACCAAGTGCAGCCTGACTAATGCCTTATAAAGGCTCGGCCTTATCTCCTTGCTTTTATAGTCTATTCCCCTTGAAAGAAATGCCAACATTGCATTTGCCTTCCTTACCACGGACTCAACCTGTAAATTAACCTTCTAGGAATCTTGCACAAGAACTCCTAAGTCCCTCTGCACCTCTGATATTTGAACCTTCTCCACATTTGGAAAATAGTTTGCACTATTGTTTCTTTTACCAAAATGCATTATCATGCATTTCCCAGCATTGTATTCCATCTGCCACTTTTTTGCCTATTCTTCCATTTTGTCCAAGTCCTGCTGCAATCACATTGCTTCTTCAACACTACCTACCCCTCCACCTATCTTCGTATCATCCACAAACTTTGCCACAAAGCCATCTTTTCCATTAACCAAATTATTGACAAACAATGTGAAAAGTACCGGTCCCAATACTGATCCCTGAGAAACACCACTAGTCACCGGCAGCCAACCAGAAAAGGCCCCTTTGATTCCTACGCACTGCCTTCTGCCTGCCAGCCATTCCGCTTTATCTTGTTAAGCAGCCTCATGTGTGACACCTTATCAAATGCCTTCTGAAAATCCAAGTAAATGACATCCACTGCCTCTCCTTTGTCCACCCTGCTTGTTACTTCCTTGAAGAACTCTAACAGATCTGTCAGGCAAGATTCCCCTTTAAAGAAACCATGCTGACTTTGACTTTAGCTTACTTAATAATTAGTCTCCAAGTACCAAAGCCTCATCCTTAATAATAGACATCAACATTTCCCAACCACTGAGGATAGGCTAACTGGGCTATAATTTCCTTTCTTTTGCCTTCCTCCCTTCTTAAAGAGTGGGCTGACATTTGCAATCTTCCAGTCCTCTGGACCTTGCCAGAATCAAGTGATTCTTGAAAGAACATAACCAATGCATTTGCTATCTCTTCAGCAACATCTCTCAGGACTCTGGGATGTAGTCCATCTAGACCAGGTGACTTATCCACCTTAAGACCTTTGAGTTTGCCTAGCACACTTTCTTTTCTAATACCAATGACACTCACTCCTGCTCCCTGACGCACACAGACCTCAGACACACTGCTAGTGGCTTCCACAAATGAAGACAGATGCAAAGTACTCATTAAGTTAATCTGCCATTTCTTTTACCCCCATTTTTACCTCACCACTATCATTTTCCAGTGGTCCAATATCAACTCTCACCTCTCTTTTCCTCTTTATATAGCTGAAAACACCTTTGCGATCCTTCTTTATATTATTGACCAGTCTGCCCTCATATTGCTTCTTATAGCTCCTTTCGTTGCCTTTTGTTGGATTTTAAAAGCTTCACAATCATCCAACTTCCCACTCATTTTTTCTACCTTATATGCCCTTTTCTTGGCTTTTATGCAGTTCTTAACTTCTTTTGTCAGCCACGGTTGCCTAGCCCTGCCATTTGAAAACTTCCTCCTCTTTGTATCCTCTCTTTGTATCTTCTCTTTGTTTGTCTATTGTTATTTAAGGTACAGCACAGTAACAGGCCCTTCAGACCCAGTGAACCAGCACTGTTCAATTACACCTCTGTTCCCAGTTAACCTTCTAACCCGCATGTCTCTGGATTGTGGGTAGAAACTAGAGCACCCACGGGAAACCCACAGGGGCACGGGAAGAACATTCAAACTTATTACAGACAGCGGCAGAATTGAACCTGGTGTAATTCTATTATGCTAAACATTACGCTACCATGCCCCCCTTTAAGTGTCATATAATCTAGTCTGTCATTGCTCTTAATAGATGGGTGATAGATGTCAGGGCTTCATGATGCTGAGATACATCTTAGGATCTGCTGGCACACATCATCAGTGATATAACCTGATGTCTTTTGGGTGGTTTGGGTCTTTCAACATCAGTTACTCTCATCCAGGTAACTCAGCCAGGGTTGATGAGGCTCTAGCTTGTATTTCAGCACCATTGGTCCATAGGTCACATCTTTTGATCCATGGCCATCTGGAGCCTCACTAAGTAGCCTCGGTGATGGACCTGATGATTACATAATCTATGATGAAATCAAAATATCAGCAGATGCTAGGAAGTGGAAACAGAAGAACGAAAACACTGGAAGCACTCTGCAGGCCAGGCAGCATCTGTGGAGATAGTAATATTTGAGTTCAATGATTCCTCATCCAAAACAGGAAAATAAATGAACCAAGTTTGTTTTAAGTTGCAGAGACAATCTGGAGGAATGAAATTAATATCTGTGATAGGCCAACATCAGGTTTGCTATGGAGCTATGCTGTACAGTCTTTTTGCAAGTCAATTAATGGGGTCAGTTAGAGACTGAGAATACAAACAAAGGACCATTAGGTAGAAACATAGAAAACCTAGAGCACAATACAGGCCCTTTGGCTCACAATGCTGTGCCGAACATGTATTTGCTTTAGAAATGACCTAGTGTTACACATAGGTCTCTATTTTTCTAAGCTCCAGGTACTATCCAGGAGTCTCTTAAAAGTCCCTATCGTATCCACTCCACCACCATTGCTGGCAGCCCATTCCACACACTCACCACTCTCTGAGTAAAAAAGTTACACCTGACATCTCCTCTGAACCTACTTTCAAGCACCTTAGAACTGTTCCCTCTTGTGCTAGCCATTTCAGCCCTGGGAAAAAGCCTCTGACTATCCACACAATCAATGCCTCTTATGCACCTCTATCAGGTCACCTCTTATCCTCCACCAGTCCAAGGAGAAAAGGCCAAGTTCACCCAACCTTTTCTCATAAAGCATGCTCCCCAATTCAGCCATCATCCTTGTAAATCTCCTCTACAATGTTTCTATAGTTTCCACATCCTTCCTGCAATGAGGTGACCAGAACTGAGCACAGTACTCCAAGTGGGGTCTAACCAGGGTCATATATAACTGCAAAATTACCTCTCGGCTCCTAAACTCAATCCCATAGTTGATGAAGGCCAATGCACCATATGCCTTCTTAACCACAGAGTCAACCTGTGCAGCAGCGTTGAGTGTCCTATCTACTATGATTCCAAGATCCCTCTGATCCTCCACACTGCCAAGAGTCTTACCATTAATACTATATTCTGCCATATTTGACCTACCAAAATGAACCACCTCACACTTATCTGGGTTAAATTCCATCTGCCACTTCTCAGTCCAGTTTTGCATCCTATCGATGTCCCGATGTAACCTCTGACAGCCCTCCACACTATCCACAACACCCCCAACCTTTGTGTCATCAGCAAATTTACTAACCCATCCCTCCACTTCCTCATCCAGGTCATTTATAAAAATCACAAAGAGAAGGGGTCCCAGAACAGATCCCCGAGGCACCCCACTAGTGACCGACCTCCATGCAGAATATGACCTGTCTACAACCACTCTTTGCCTCCTAGGGGCAAGCCAGTTCTGGATCCACAAAGCAAGGTCCCCTTGGATCCCATGCCTCCTTACTTTCTCAATAAGCCTTGCATGGGGTACCTTATCAAATGCCTTGCTGAAATCCATATACACTACAATCTACTGCTCTACCTTCACCTACTACGACCTCCCTGTGACAAAACCATGCTGACTATTCCTAATTCATGTTACGCCTCTCCAAATGTTCATAAATCCTGCCTCTCAGGATCTTTTCCATGATGTTGCATTATACAGGACTGTCAGCTAATGCCTGTGGAAGTCATCACTTGGTGACTCCTACTGTTTGCTATTGCCCTACACCAGGTTGAAGCGTGAGCTTTTTCCACCAGATGGCACTGTGGAGCTTATTTAACAGACTTGTTGCATGCATGTGAATGCATGAGAACTGGAAAATGTCTTACAAGGAAAAATAATTGTATTTATATAAGACCCATCACAGTATCAAGTAAATTAAATTCTTCTGGAGTAGGAAATGTGCAGTTGCTGCAATATGGAGCAAAATAAAAAGCTGCTGGAGGAACTCTACAGGTCAGACATAATTTGTGGAAATAGGAAGGTGACATTTCAGGTTGAAACTCTTCATCCTATTCTTCTCAATTATTCCTCTGTTTTACCTCTCATTGTTCCCATTGTCCTTCCATCCCTCCCTTGTTAGGTTCCTCTCTTTTCCTTTCTTTCTTAATGGATTCCATAGCTTGCAGCTCTTTGTTGCCTCTACTTAACATCTCCCAGTCATCCACCCTTGCAACGTCTTTAACTTCTGGTCTATCAGTCTATGCATTTAAAAAGTAATTACTTTCAAACTCCACCAACTTCATTGAGTTTTCACCACTGAAAACTTTGCTACCTCCACCCTTCTGTCCTGTCTGCAATTTGCCAATCAACCACTTCTAACTTGGATTAACCTATTGCTTGCAGTTCTTGCCCCACCCCTCCTCTTCACCTCTTTGTATTAGCCAACGCCCAACTACATTTTCAGTTCAGATGAAAGGTCTCAACTCAAAATATCAACTATTAATGTATCTCCACAGGTGCTGCCTGAACTGCTGAATGCTGTGTTGGTATGGCCATCTAGATACTTACGGTCTAGTCTCTGGACTAAAACTTGAATTGATTGTCTTCTGGCTCAGAGTCCAAGCTACTGAGTTACTGCTGATCTTAAATGATGAAAGAACAAACAGCAGATTTTTCTCTGCAAACTTTATTCTTGAAGAATTACACTCTTCCCTCTATTCTCTAGGGCTCATCCTCTGTCATAACTCATAATTTTTTGACTCACCAGTTTAGTTTTGTTTCAATAGCTTTGAAATGGCCATGGGCAAAGAAGAAACATTTCAATGCATTTGGAATTGGCCTCACACTATGTGAGCATATTATATGTACACTGGATTTTAAAATTGATGGGAAAAGGAATATCTAAGAATATCAGAAAATGCTAGAAACAGTCAGAATGTCTGTATAAGAAAATAGGTTAATGTTTCTGTTCAAGGTGCTCCATCAGAACTAGGAGAAGCAACACATTTATTTAACGTTGCAGGGAGGATTGCAGGAGGGATGAATTGGACATCTGATTGAATGAGGTGAAGATTGCTGCGGGAACAAGCTGGAGATGAGATCATTCATTTGATGATAAAATGGGGTAGTTTAACTCATTTGATAGTTGATAGTTAATGTGGGTAGGTATAAGTGAGAGGTAATTAAAGGCAAGTAAAAATTGTGAAATTGAATGATATCAACCAGGACAGAATTCCCCTGGCCTTCACCTTCTGGTCCATTAGCCTATGTATTCAAAATGTCATTCTTTGCCAACTCCACCAGTTTCATTGAGTTTCCACCATTGAAAATATCTCCTCGCCCTGCTCTTCAGTCTTTCAAAGGACCCTCCATTTAGTGAATCTCTGGTCCATTCTTCTGTCCACAAACCTCTTCCTTTCCAATTACACTCTCCCATGCAACTGCAGGAGGTCTTTCTCTTCCCATTATCCAGGGACCTAAACAATCCTTCCACGGGAAACACTAATTCACTTGCATTTCTTCTAATCAAGTTTATGCATTTGGTCTCCATAATGGTGTCCCACCTACACTGGAACCAAATGCAGTTTTGTTGGCTACTTACTGAACACCTACATTCAACCCTGTTGCCTGCCATTTTAATTTCCATCCCACTTACCTCTGAATTATCTATCTGTAGCCTCCTGTACTTTTGTACCTAGATCCAATTTATCTGATTATGTTGCAGTCATCCAGCTGAATATCGATCTCTACAACTTTAGATAACAAACTTTCTTTGTCTATATTAGAACTGGCTGCTTTCTCTGTGAATAATTAATCTATGATGTTGACTCACTGTCTCCCCCTCCATTACTACAGCCTGATGTACTGCACATGTCCTACATCCTTGCATTTTATAATATTTACATTCCTTTGTTCACATCTCCCTTCTGTAAAAGCCTCCATAAACAGTTCAACTGGATGGCATTGTCTAAACTTATCCCCATGGCAGCCATGCCCTCACCCTATCAAAGATAATTCTCCGTACTCAAATAAGTCGGATCAAGAGGACCTTTTTGTCACACGGGTAAGTATGATACAGTAAAAACACCTCCTATAGAGGGGCAGTCTAAAACCCGAAGGCACAGCCTCGGAATAGAGGATCATCAATTTAGAGCAGAGATGAGGAGAAATTTTCTTAGCCAGATAATGGTGAATCTGTGAAATTCATTACCACAGGTGGCAGTGGAGGCCAACTCAACAGGTATATTTAAAGCGGTGGTCGATAGCTTCTTGATTAATCAGGGTGTCAAAGATAATGAGGAGAAGGCAAGAGAATGTGGTTGAGATTCATAATAAATCAGCTTCAATGGCATGGCAGAGGACACTTATGGGCTGAATGGCCTAAGTACTTATGCTCCTATGTCTTATGATCATATGGTTTGAATGCCATGAAAATGATCTTTTTGTAACTGCTGCACAGTACATTAGAAACATGACAAACATAATTACATTAACTTAAATTAACATAAATTATTCATAATTTACACAACACAATAAACAAAAATTAACATAACACAATGCACCCACCAAATGCTGGAGGAACTCAGCAGGTCGGGCAGCATCTTTGGAGAAGAATAAGGAGTCAACACTTTGGGCCAAGACCCTTCTTCAGGACTGAGAAGAAAGGGCAAAGATGCCAGAATTAAAAGGTGGGAGAAGGGGAAAGAGGCTAGCTGGAAGGTGATAAGTTAAGTCAAGTAGGTGGGAAAGGTCAAGGGCTGGAGAAGAAAGAATCTTGTACGAGAGGAAAGTGGACCGAAGGATGAAAGGAAAGGAGGAGGGTAATCAGAGTGTAGGCAGGTGAGAAAAGGTAAGAGTTCAGAGTGGGAAATAGAGGAAGAGTGAGGGGGGCTGGAATTTGTTCACTGGAAGGAGAAATCGATATTCATGCCATCAGTTTGGAGGGTACACAGATAGAAAATAAGGTGTTGCTCTTCCACCCTGAGGATGGCTTCATATTGACACAAGAGGAGGCCATGGATCAACACGTCTGAAGGGGAATGGGAGTCAGAATTAAAATGTTTGGCCATCGGGAAGTTCCTCTTGTGGCGGATGAGCGGAGCTGCTTGATGAAGCGGTCCCCCAATTTTCAAAGGGTCTCACCGATGTAGAGGAGGCCACATTGGGAGCACCGGGTACAATAGACAATCCCAGCAGATTCACAGGTGAAGTGCTGCCTCACCTGGAAGGACTGTTTGGGTCTCTGAATGGAGCTGAGGGAGAAAGGGTTTGGGCTCCTTGCAGAGATAAGTGCTGGGAGGGTGATTAGTGGGGTGGGGTGGAACAAATGGACAAAGGAATCATGGAGGGTGTGATCCCTGCGGAAAGCGGTAAGTCGGGGAGGTAAAGATTTGACACTGATGCAAATTGAGGGAAATGTAGTCCAAAGTAGAATTTTAAGTTTACAGAGAAATATTGACAGGGTGAGTGAGTGGGCAAAAAGGTTGAAAACCAGGAAAATGTCAAGTTGTTCACTTTGAAAGGAAGGAAGACAAAGCTAATTATTATTTAAATGGATAAATACTTTAGAAAGCTACAGCACAAAGTGACTTGAGGATTTGTATATGGAATGGAAAGCACAGCAGGTATTTGAGACAACTGCTGAAATTCTGGCTGTTGTTAGAAGGGAGTTCAGTGAATAAAAATATAGAAGTCTGACTGTGACTTACAAGGCATTTGGAGTGCTGTGTACAACTTTGGCAAACTTATTCCAGAAAATATGTATTATTACTAGAAGCAGTTCAGTGAAAGTTCAGCAGGATGATCCCAAGTGTGGAGTGATTGTTGTCTGATGAAAGGTTGAGCAGCTGCATTTGTAGCTGAACCACAAAGTACAAATGTACCTTCTAAACAGACATGAAGCGATCTGGATTGTTAACAGCATCATCCTTCATGGTAGCAGGACTATGTGAAGCTAACTGCCAGCACATGGAAGTACTGTGTGGGTGCAGAGAAATTTGCCTGAGTCCACATATCCTCTTTGGGCTCCATAAAGAGTCCAAAGTGAAGTACCATTGAGAAATCACTTCTGGCAGGTGACCAACAATTTCTGGATTTCCATATTCACATGGAAATCTTGAACTTGATAACTTTTATCTAGGTTCCCTGAAAGATCTGGCCCAATATTTATTAATTTTTGGCTCTTCACTGGCAGGTGTCCTTAGAGATTGATTGAGGCATAGTAAAGAGGGGTATTGATTGTAGAAGTCAGTGATGAGCTAAAGCTAGAGATGTTTGCAGTTGAGTAAACAACTTTATTTCATATTTTTAGTTGGAAAGCTGAATAGGTTACTGGAAAACAGGTAACTATTTCACTCTGAAGTAAATATTCATTAAGTATTTTATCTCAGCCTGTTTCAACAAAGCAAAGTAAGCTGAAATGTCCTAAAGTTGTGAAAGGTGATATACAAGTCTTCCCAAAGTTTTGCACATAGCACATGCTACCCGCAGCTGCAGATACGTTGTATCAGATTGCATCCATTATTCCAGTGAGGTAGTAGTACAAAGCCAACGTTAGTCCAGATTACTTACAGAAATTTGATTACAACATATGTTCAACACACACAAAACACTGGAGGAACTCAACAGGTCAGGCAACATCTGTGGAGCGGAAAAAAAGAGGCTGTTTATTTCCCTCCATGAATGTTGCCTTCCCTGCTGAGTTCCTCCAGCGTTTTATATGTGTTGCTCAAGATCTCCAACATCTGCAGAATCTCTTGCATCTATAATTTACAACATATGTTATTGCCTTTGAAGAATACTATCAGAAGTGTTAAAAGGCAACATAAGTGTAATACATGGTCTAATATCTAAATGGTTCCAGAACTTTATGTTATCGCCAGAGGAAAGTTAATAGTAAGTTCTCATAATTTCTAGCATTGTCATTTTGACTTAGATCGCTGTACATGGAGATGTCTAAACAGTAATATCAACAAACTTTGCTTCATTCCCTTGCAATTATAGTACTGATTCAGATGCAACCCTTGGACATCATAACACACATCTCACAAGGCAGTACACAAAAAAGTAAATGAATCATATGGTTTTCAGCATTTGCAGTTGTGTGTTTTACAATTGCCAATGCCAGTGCTGGCCTAAGGTGTTGGGCCACCTTAGGTTAAGGTGGCCTAAGATGAGGTTTACTATGAGTAGAGAATCAGTCAGAATCAGAATCAGGATTAATTTTACTGGCATATGTCATGAAATTTGTTGTTTTGCAGCAGCAATATAGTGCAATACATAATGAGAAACTCTATAAATTACAAATATACAAGTACATAGTGCAAAATGAGAGGGGAAAAATTAGTTAGGTAGTGCAGCTGGGTTCATTGTCCATTCAGAAATTTGATGGCGGAGAGCAAGAAGCTGTTCCTAAAATATTGAGTGTTCGTCTTCACACTCCTGTGCATCCTCCTTGATGGTAATAATGAGAAGAGGGCATGTCCTGGTTGATGGGGGTCCTTAAAAATTAATGTCAAACTTTGGAGGCATTGCCTTTTGAAAATGTCCTCAATACTTGGAAGATCAGTGGCCATGATGGAGTTAGCCAAGCTTGCAACTTTATGCATCTTTTCCCGGTCCTGTGCCGTGGTCCCTTCATACTATGGTCCAAGGGCTATGAAATGACAAAAATAAACAATGGATATTTTCCTCCATGGATACTGAATTTGTGCCACAAATTACCATGATTTTACAATTAGCAATACAATCTTGAATGTTACCAAGTGATTATAATTTCCACCTATGGTAACTCATAGGTTTGGTGTTCCACTGAAAGGATAATACATAAACAAGCCTAGACCCTCCCAGGAATGATTAATGGAGCTCTGCACCATATTATATTTTTTTATTGTTGGATTAGGGTTGAACTTGGAACTCAGACCTTGTTCACTAAACTTGCTCTGCCTGTTTGGAGTTCTGGCCTTAGGCTGGGGTGTTTTTCTCTGCGCTTCAATTACAGGGTTTAAAATAATAATTCCCACAAGACAAACAGGTGCCTCATGAACTGAACACTGTAAAAACCCAAATAAGAAAGCTTATCTCAGTCCAAGAACCAGTGGATGACTGTGAAGTCTTCTGAATACATTGAGACACCACAAATATATAGTCACAGAAGTTTAATTACAAAAAAAAACACTAGTTATACTGTATGTGGAATATTGTGTACAGGTCTTGTATCCTTATTCAATTAATAATTTATGCACTTACAGTAAAAAAAAATTAGTAGATATGATGGGGAAAGCACAGCAGGCTATTGAACTCCTTATTAGTAGAATTTAATTGACAGAAATAAATCCCTGTTGTTGTGTCATCTAATCCTGAGAATTCTTCAGATTGACATAGAATTTCCATAATCTGTGAAGATTTCATTAACCCCTATCATTAACCGAGTGGTCCACGAACCCCAGGTTGGGAACCCCTAATCAAGAGCAAGTGGTCAGTATTTTAAAATAAAAAGTTTATCCATTGATGCAAAATCAGTTGATCAAAAAATAATTCTGCCAAAGAAATCGTTGGAAATTGGAGATAGGTACAAATGCTAAAGGCTTAAAATCTCCATTTAGCCTTATCTAATTATTTTATCTTGACTGGTTCCTTGTCAATTGTTCCTTTCCTGTTACAGAGGTCAGGATTTAAAACCAAAGTTTTGTCTTGTCTAATCTCACAATCTTGAATTAGTTGGAAATCTCTGTTCTCTCACCTTGAATGAAAACCATGTCCTGCCCTCATTTTCTCCTTAAAAAGTTAAGAACATGAGTATGAATTTTGCTGGTAACACATGGTGGGAGTGGAATATCTAATTTACAATGAATATTCAACCCAGTGCAATACTGTTGCGATTTTCATGCCGAACCAATAGCATGATTTCAATGTACAGCTGATGTTTATTGTCTTAATGCAATATCATTATGTCTCCATTGGTAATGGAACCTAACTTTCTCTGACTGAAACTTACCTGTATCTTCTACAGTGGCTATAGCAGGTGGCAGAAGTCATTCCAGAAACCTTGGGAAAGATGACAGAACATAACATTGCAGATTTTATAGACCCTGGTTCCATTTGCTCACATGAGGGTTTTTCCTGTGACTTCTACAGGAGACTTGAATAAAGACATTGATGTAACTGGCTCTATAAGAAGGCACATAGATTTGTGCAATGCAATTCCTGATGTGATGTCAGGTCTGCCAGAAAGGGCATGGCTGAAGCTAAAATGCATCAAGCATGATATAGCTCTGTGGAGAGCTTGCAACCCTTCTTTTCCTGAGCAGCACTACTTCACCACTGGTGACACAGCCTGTTGTCACAGCTTTAATTGCAACTCAGGCAAAAACCATTGTATCTGAGTGCTGCAGTTGTGGCTTAAATCCTTGTCACAATAAGCTTGGGTAGAGTCTTCATAGCTCTGGACACTGATGTGAATCTCAGCAAACAACCTTCCAGTAGATGAACTGGGATCCCTGAAGCAAGAATTGGCAGAATGCATGAATCTGCTATCCCTGGGACTGGGACAAGGCTTACTTTGGTCTTATGCAGTGCCTTTAAAAAGTAATCACCAACCCCCCACCCCCGGAAGTTTTCATGTTTTATTGTCTTACAACATTGAATCGCAATGGATTTAATTTGGCTTTTTTTGACGTTGATCAACAGAAAAAGACTTCTTGTGTCAAAGTGAAAACAGATCTCTACAAAGAGATCTAAATTAATTAAAAATATGAAACACAAAATAATTAATTCATTCCCTTTAATATGACACACTAGATCATCACTGGTGCAGCCAATTGTTTTAGAAGTCACATAATTAGTTAACTGGAGCTGGTCAAGGTGTTTCAATTGATAGTATTAAAAATACACCCGTACCTGGAAAGACCAACTGCTGGTGAGTCAGTATCTTGCAAAAACTACACCATGAAGACAAAACAACATTTCAAACAACTCCACAAAAGGTCATTGAAAAGCACAAGTTGGGAGCCTGCTGAGTGACCGTGCAAGAAGGGGACTAGTGAGGAAGGCCACCAAGAGACCTGTGACAACTCTGGAGGAGTTCAAAGTTTCGCTGGCTGAGATGGGAGAGAGAGTGCATACAACAATTTGCCCGGGTGCTTCACCAGTCGGAACTTTATGGGAGAGTGGGAAAGAGAAAGCCACTGTTGGGGAAAAAAAAATCACGCATGAAATCTCAGCTAGAGTTTGCCAGAAGGCATGAGGGGAGACTCTGAAGTCAGCTGGTAGAAGGTTCAATGGTCTGATGAAACCAATATCATCAGACTAAATGTTATAGAAACATAGAAAATCTACAGCACCACACAGGCCCTTCAGCCCACAAAGCTGTGCCGAACATGTCCTTACCTTAGAAATTACCTAGGGTTACCCATAGCCCTCTATTTTTCTGAGCTTCATGCACATGTCCAAGAGACTCTGAAAAGACCCTATTGTATCTGCCTCCACCATGGTCACTGGCAGCCCATTCCACGCACTCACCTCTCTCTGCATAAAAAAGTTACCCCTGACATCTCTGTACCTACTTCCAAGCACCTTAAAACTGTGCCCTCTCGTGCTAGCTATTTCAGCCCTAGGAAAAAGCCTCTGGCTATCCACACGATCAATGCCTCTCATCATCTTGTACACCTCTATCAGGTCACCTCTCATCTTCCGTTGCTCCAAGGAAAAATGGCCAAGTTCACGCAACCTATTCTCATAAGGCATGCTCCCCAATCCAGGCAACATCCTTGTAAATCAACTCTGCACTCTTTCTACGGTTTCCACATCCTTCCTATAATGAGGCAACCAGAACTGAGCACAGTACTCAAAGTGGGATCTGACCTATATAACTGCAACATTACCCCTCGGCTCCTAAACTCATCCCATGCTTGATGAATGCCAATGCACCATATGCTTTCTTAACCACAGAGTCAATCTGTGCAGCTGCTTTGAGTGTCTTATGGACTCAGACCCCAAGATCCCTCTGATCCTCCACACTGCCAAGAGTCTTACCATTAATACTTTACTTTGTCATCATACTTAACCTACCAAAATGAACCACCTCACACTTATCTGGGTTGAACTCCATCTGCCACTTCTCAGCCCAGTTTTGCATCCTATCAATGTCCTGCTGTAACTTCTGACAGCTCTCCACACTATCCACAACACCCCCAACCTTTGTGTCATCAGCAAATTTACTAACCCATCCCTCCACTTCCTCATCCAGGTCATTTATAAAAATCACGAAGTGTAGGGGTCCCAGAACAGATCCCTGAAGCTCACCACTGGTCACCAATCACCATACAGAATATGACCCATCTACAACCAGTCTTTGCCTTCTGAGGGCAAGCCAATTGTGGATCCACAAAGCAAGGTTCCCTTGGATCCCATGCCTCCTTACTTTCTCAATAAGCCTTGCATGGGGTACCTTATCAAATGCCTTGCTGAAATCCATATACACCACACCTACTGCTCTACTTTCCTTAATGTGTTTAGTCACATCCTCAAAAAAATTCAATCAGGCTCGTAAGGCATGATCTGCCCTTGACAAAGCCATGCTAACTATTCCTAATCATATTATGCCTCTCCAAATGTTCATAAATCCTGCCTTTCAGGAACTTCTCCATCAACTTACTAACCACTGAAGTAAGACTCACCGATCTATAATTTCCTGGGCTATCTTGACTCCCTTTCTTGAACAAGGGAACAACATCTGCAAACCTCCAACCCTCTGGACCCTCTTCTGTCCCATTGATGGTGCAAAGATCATCACCATAGGCTCAGCAATCTCGTCCCTCACCTCCCACAGTAACCTGGGGTACATCTCATCCGGTCCCGGTGACTTATCCAACTTGATGCTTTCCAAAAGCTCCAGCACATTCTCGTCCTTAATACTTACATGCTCAAGCTTTTCAGTCCACGGTAAGGCATCCCTACAATCCTTTTCCGTAGTGAAAACTGAAGCAGAGTACTGTACTCATTAAGTACCTCTGCTATCTCCTCCGGTTCCATATACACACTTTTCCACTGTCACACTTGATTGGTCCTATTGTCTCACATCTTATCCTCTTGCTCTTCACATACTTGTAGAATGCCTTGGGGTTTTCCTTAATCCTGCCCACCAAGGCCTTCTCATGGCCCCTTCTGGCTCTCCTAATTTCTTTCTTAAGCTCCTTCCTGCTAGCCTTATTATCTTCTAGATCTCTATCATTACCTAGTCTTTTGAACCTTTTGTAAGCTCTTCTTCTCTTCTTGACTAGATTTACAACAGCCTGTACCCTACCATCCTTTCCCTGTCTCATTGGAATGTACCTATGCAGAACTCCATGCAAGTATCCCATGAATATTTGCCACATTTCTTCCATACATTTCCCTGAGAACATCTGTTCCTAATTTATGCTTCCAAGTTCTTGCCTGATAGCCTCATATTTCCCCTTACTCCAATTAAATGCTTTCCTAACTTGTCTGTTCCTATCCCTCTCCAATGCTATGGTAAAGGAGATAGAATTTTGATCACTATCTCCAAAATGCTCTCCCACTGAGAGACCCGACGCTTGACCAGGTTCACTTCCCAATCGATATTTGGGAAAGTAAAATCTCCCACCACGACAACCCTGTTATTATTACACCTTTCCAGAATCTATCTCGCTATCTGCTCCTTGATGTCCCTGTTACTACTGGAAGTTCTATAAAAAACACCCAGTAGAGTTATTGACCCCTTCCTGTACCTAACTTCCACCCACGGAGACACAGTAGACAATCCCTCTGTGATTTCCTCCTTTTCTGCAGCTGTGACACTATCTCCGATCAGCAGTGCCACACCCCCACCTCTTTTGTCTCCCTCCCTGTCCTTTCTGAAACATCTAAAGCCTGGCAGTCAAAGTGACCATTCCTGCCTCTGAGCCATCCAAGTACCTGTAATGGCCACAACATCATAACTGCTGATAAGTAGTTCATAAGTACTCATAAGTACTGATCCACACTCTAAGCTCATCCGCTTCGTTCATAATACTCCTTGCATTAAGATAGACACATCTCAAACCATTGGTCTGAGCACGACTCTTCTCTATCACCTGCCTCTCTTCCCTCTCGCACTGTCTCCAAGCTTTCTCTATTTGTGAGCCAACCGCTTCTTCCTCCGTCTCTTCAGTTTGGTTCCCACCCCCCACCCCCCCAGCAATGCTAGTTTAAACTCTCCCCAATAACCTCAGCAAACCTCCAGGAGACTGGTCCTCCTGGGATTCAAGTGCATAAGCCTAACTCCACACAACATTAAAAACATACCTTCCCTACCGTGAAGTATGGTGGTGGCTGCCCATGCTGTGGGGATATTTCACTGCAGTAAGCCCTGGAAGGCTTGTGAAGGTAGAGGGTAAAATGAATGCAGTAAAATACAGGGAAATCCTGGAGGAAAACCTGATGTAGTCTACAAGAGAACTGCAACTTGGGAGAAGATTTGTTTTCCAACAAGACATTAACCATAAGCATAAATCCAAAGCTACACAGGAATGGCTTAAAAACAACAAAATTAATGTCCTGGAATGGCCAAGCCAGAGATCAGACCTTAATCCAATTGAGAATTTAAGGCTGGGCTTGAAGAAGGCTGTTCACTCACAATCCCCATGCAATCTGACAGAGCTTCAGCAATTTTGTAAAAAAGAATGGAGAAAAATTGCAGTGTCCAGATGTGCAAAGCTGATAGAGACCTATCCACACAGACTCAAGGCTGTAATTGCTGCCAAAGGTGCATCTACTAAATACTGACATGAAGTGAGGAATATTACGCAATCAATTATTTGTATGTAATTAATTTCAATCACTTTGTAGAGATTTTTTTCACTTTGACACGAAAGAGTCTTTTTGATTAGTGTCAAAAATGCCAAATTAAATCCATTGTGATTCAATGTTGTAAAGCAATAAAGCATGAAAACTCTTGGGGGGGTGGGTGAATACTTTTTATAGGCATTGTAACTGGCAATCTGCCAGTTCCCTTGCTTGTTGCCCATTTTCAAAGCAGCCCATTCTGCTGTTTTCATGGTGAGATGATACATACAGTCTAAAGCCAGGCTTCTGGTTTTTTTCCAAGGTAACCTCAAGGCCAATGATCAGAAAGTAATAATGACTGGACAGACACAGAGAGAATCTGTAATTACTGACAAGTACATTTATTGTCTCAATGGAAGAGCATGTGAATTTACATAACCAACAACCGATGTTCACACCTACTAAGTTTTCCTGACTCTCCATGAACAGTCAAAGAATAGGAAAGGTAATACCCAGAAAAGGAGTCAATGCTGGACATGTGCTCCTCAGAGTCCCAATCTCTACATTTCCATGGGGTCCTCCACATCTGCAGTAGTTGGTCTCTGGAGACTTGTTGCTACTTTGCATTTGAAGCCTCTGCTTCTATCATCATTCCTTACCAATTCAAATGTTGCATTTCAGTGTTATTGGTTATGAGTCATCTGACTGACCTTCTTACTGGCTCTAGTCCAAGGACTACACAGTGTCATGCCTTAGATTAGTGGTTGCCAACCAGTCGATCGCGCTCGACCGGTCGATCTTTGAGACTTCCCCAGTAGTAAATCCCGAAAAAATAAATAAATAAATACACAAATACATTATGCTTGATAAACCCTTTGATGCAAATATGTAGTAACTTCTACTTTGAAAAAGGACCACTTGACAACTTCATGCCAGAAGGAACAACTTTACCTAGGACGGTAAAACAATATTCGCATACAGAGGTTTTCACTAAAGCACACCCGGCAGAAAAGACAGGAAGGAAAACCCCGCAACCCCAGAAACAATCTCTCTTTACAACAGTTTTAAATTCCAACATTCCCCAAATGTACAAGAATTGGGAAAAAAAACCAGTGGTGTCATTAGCTTGCGTACCCCTGAAACTTATACTAGTGTCTCAGTAAGTTTACCAATACCAGGAAAGTTGAGGAGCTGAAGGTCCAGCAAATATGCTGCTCAGAGGACGTGGATCGACAAGTGTTAAAGGACTTGCCACTCTCTGAATATTTTTCACGACAGTTCGATGAATCCCTGGATGTAATGCAAACAGCTCAGATTGTTGTATTTGTCAGAATGGCTTACCAGGATTTTACAACAAAGCAGGACTTGCTCACTCTTTTGCACTTAAAGGAGAGAACGAGAGGTGAGGATATTTACAATAAGTTTAAAAAAACGTCTGTGAAAATGACGACCCCATTCATAAACTGGTGGCAATTATTACTGATGGGGCCCCAGCAATGCACGCTGTGCGCGTTGGTTTGTATAGCACTGTGCCGTAATGACCCTGATTTTCCCGACTTCCTGGATTATCACTGTGTGATTCATCAGCAGCCCTTGGCTGGGAAGGTCGTGGACTTTTCTCATGTAATGACACTGGTGGGCAAACTGATAAACTTGATTCGAGCAAAAGTGCTTCAGCACCGCTTATTCAAGGCGTTATTGGATGAGCTCGATGCCACTATGGCCTGTTTGATATGCTAGTTACAGTGTTTTCTTGTTTGAATTAATTTGAAAGTTTGACAAAAGCATTTTATGTAATTCAAATACAATTATCCCAAATAAAGGGCCTCAAATTGGAAGTACAATCTGAACTGTTTTTTCTCTAAATGATTTAGTAGGTCGATTTTGCCGTTCACTCAGGTGGAGGTAGGGGATCTTGGGCTTAAAAAGGTTGGTGACCACTACTTAGATGACTTCTTTGTTCTCTTCATCTCTGGTTCAAACCAGTCAAACCAGGTCACTCAGACATTGGACCAAATTAACAAGATTACTTATTAACAAGATTAACAAGACCTGCGATTGTACACAATACACAGCTGATATGAGAATGGATCTCAGGTTTAGCAGGTCAAAAGCAGAAACACTTGTGTCCACATTCAGTTGCTTTGATTAGATTATCTCAGAGCAAGAATCAGTTCTCAAACAGTTCACAAAATAGAGGTTTCAGAGCAGCTTCGCAAAATTCCTTCAACCCATGGCAAGAACAAAAAAAATTAGTCTGTCTGCTTCCACTCTCCTTGATTTATTCAAATTCACTGATTTATTGACTGTAGTTTTTTTCTGGCTAACATGTTGGTTTGCTATTGTTTTTTTTTGTTGTTAAGGTCAAATAGATGTTAAAAATATTGGGCAGCAGAGGAACAGCAATGTTGGAAAGGGCAATTAAAATTGGAAGAACTGTCTGGTTCCAAATCTGCCCAGATAGAAACATTCCCAATTTCCTCTTTCTCCGCTTCCTCATTGATCTGTTGCTCTTCTTCTGGAAGGGGGTGAGCCCAGAGGTTTGTAGCATTATGTAAAACTGGAACTGGAATAATCCTGTACTTTACAAGGTGTTACAGTGTGACCTAGATAATGGAATTGTTAAAAGCACATTGATGATCTGCTCCATCAAATTGTGGCAGGGGCTCTGGCGTTTTATGTACAGGTGCTTCTTGCATGCTTGGGTCTTTCACTAGAGGCAAGAGGCAGGTGTTTAAAGGATAGCTTTTCTCTTCATGTGGTTTTGCATGAATCCTGGTAGAGCAAGTCATTTTCAAATAAAATGACATCAATTTACAGTGTGTTCATTGGAACACCATTATTAAAAACATATCCTTGCACTACATTACTCAACAATTACAAAATTAGACTATTGCAAAAGAACTATTCAACCCTATCACTCGAGGCTATGACACTCCTTGGTGACCTAACACGACAAGTAGGATTTTGCATTATGTAAAGCAAATTCCCTGTACTTTACTACAGTCTACCACCTACAAGCCTTCAAAAGCAATCTGAGTAAACTGAGGCATAATACTAAATAATTTTGAAAAAATTTCCCTCAAGAACCGTGTGATCCTGTCCTTAAAATTAACTAAGAACAAATTAGTTTCACAAAACAACATCTTCTCTCAGAAGATATAAAACAGTTTCCTGGGAACTTCAAAGGTAAATTTATTTCTCCTCTTTGATCCTTGAATTGGTTTAAGTCAAAGGCAGAAAATGCTGGAAAAACTCAACCACTCACCATCTGTGGATAGAGAAACCAGCTGACTGTTTGGGCTGGGAACCCTTCCTCAGGGAAGGAGAAGGGTAGAGGGTGGAGTTTTCAGAAGTTTGAGTTTACTGGGTGAAAGGCCAAAACAAGCGGATTGGAAAGATGGGAAACCAAGAGACTTCAGATGCCGCAGTCTGGAGCAACAAACAAGGTGCTGGCAGGACTCAGCAGGTCTGGCAGTTTCAGTGTAGGAGAAATGGGCAGTGGACGTTTCAGGTCGCGACCCTTCCCCAATGCATCAACTGTCTATTTCCCTCCGAGATTGCTGCTGGACCTTCTGCCATAGAGGCTGCCTGACCTTCTGAGTTCCTCCAGCATTTTGTTGTGGGAAGACAAGTGTTATCTCCCTCGGAGAGGGCTCATATTTGTGCACTATGGGGCCACTTACACTTTTAAATTTGGCAGAAGAGAGTTCACAAGTATTCCATGTAGGTATGCAAACTACCCAGCACACAGTATACAGCCTGTGCTTTCAGTGCACCTCTTAGACAGTGGACTCAGGTGGCATCTTATCTTGAAAGGGAACCTGTGGTACTGACCATCAGATGCTATCTTATGGTCTGGTTCTTCAGTATGTGAACAGAGTTGTCTACAGTCTCTGTACAGAAAAGTTTATTTTCCAAGCTGTGATGAGTTAGTTCTGGAATCCATCATGTCCTTTAACATTGAATGTAGGCTTCCTGATAGGTTTCCCATCTGCGTCCTTGTGCATACCCATTAGCTGCCCTCCAGCAGTTGCCCCATCAAAGTCTAGCTGAGTCTTCTGCAGCAGTATGCATGTTTATCTTGTCCTCCAGCAAACCTGTCACCTTGCTCTGCATGTGGGCCACTCGTGCTTGATTCATATGCTAATTTCATCATGTGCTAATCACTAAAATACATGCACTTCAACAGAATCTGAGTTCATAACTACATACCGACTTCTTCCTGTTCTTCAGCCACACTTCTATTTCGCAGTTCGTAAATGTTTGAAATCTTAAGACTCAGGCTGTGGTGCAGGGATGCAGGAGGTGGGTGTATGCACTAAAAATCATATGATATTGGAGCAGAATTAGGCCATTTCACCCATTGAGTCTGCTCCGCCATTCCATTATGGCTGTTTCTGGATCCCACTCAATCCCATATACCTGCCATCTCATCATATCCTTTGATACCCCAGCTGATCAGGAAACTATCAGCTTGTGCCTTAAATACACACACACAGACTTGGCCTCCACCACAGTCTGCGGCAGAGCATTCCACAGATTCACTAATCTCTGGCTAAAAAAATTCCTCCTCACCCCAAAAGGTCACTCCTCAATTCTGAGGCTGTGCCATCCAGTTCTGAATACCCCCACCACAGGAACATTTCTACATCAACCCTATCTAGTCCTTTCCACATTCAGTAGGTTCCAATGAGATTCCCACTTTTTCTTCTTCTACTTCTTCTTCTTGCACCCTTAACTCCTGGTGGAGTCGTCGGAGCGCCATCACAACAAGCTTTGCACCAGTCTGTTCCATCTGTCACGGTTGTGTGCCAGAGCCTGGGTCACCGCAAATGTTTTCCCTGTCTATTCTTTAATGTTATCCATCCATGTCTGCCTCTCCTTCTTTTCCTCTGCACAGTTCCTTGTAGAACGGTCTTTGCAAGGCCTCTGGATCTTGTTACGTGACCGTACCATCTCAGCTTTCTTTTCTTCTCCGTTGTGAGAAGGTCTTCATGGGGGCCAATGTGGTGCTGGATGGTCTTGCAGACCTGCTCGTTTGTGATGTGGTACAAGTATGAGGTGCCCAAGATGTTGCGATAGCATCTCATTTCCAATGCCTGTATCTTCCTCTGTAGCTCTGCTGTGAGGGTTCATGTCTCGCATGCATACAGGAAAATGGAGGATACCAATGCATGCAGGAGTCTGATCTTGTACTTCATGTTGATGTTGCTGTCCCTCCATATTGTCTTGAGTTCGGACAGTGCAGTCATTGTCTGTGCGGTTCTTGCCAGGACTTCTGATCTTGATCCTTTATCACTGATGATTGCCCCCAGGTGTTTGAACTGCTGCACTGTCTCAAGTTTCTGACCATGGACTGAGATGTCTGTTGTGATGGCACCATAGGCATTTGCCATGAGCTTGGTTTCTCAGCACTTATTTCCATTCCACATTTTGTGGAGGCTCTGTCAAGATGGCTGACCAGGTTGGCCAGTTTGTCCTCTTTTCCTGCAAGTCCATCAATCTCGTCAGCAAATCTTAGGTTTGTGATGTTCCTCCCTCCGATGCTGACTGTGCCCACATAATCTTCAAGGGCAACACTCATGATCTGTTCCAGGAAGACGTTGAAGAGTGTAGGGGAGAGGAGGCAGCCCTGACAGACTCTTACAGAGGTATGGAACCACTCCTCGATGGTGCCTTGAGCAAACACTGCACTGGCTGCCTTGGCGTAAAGCTGATGGATTGTATGAATCAGCTTCTGCCCCATGTTGAATTTCTTCATGGTGGCCCATAAGGCATCATGCCAGATTCTGTCAAGCGCCTTCCTGAAGTCTATGAAGACGTGGTAGAACTCTCTCTGGTGCTGAAGGTGTTTCTCACAGAGGGTGCGGAGGGTGAAAATCTGCTCAGTGGTGCTTCTGACCTTATGGAAGCCTGCTTGTTCCTTGGCAATGATGTCTTCTGCCTGAGGTCTCAGTCTGTTCAAGATGATTCTGAGCATTACCTTGCTTACATGGCTGATCAAACTGATGGCATTTGCCTTCTTTAGCACAGACTCTACCTTTAAATTAATCTTCTGGGAGTTTTGCATGAGGACTGCTAAGTTACTCTACACCTCTGACATTTGAATCTTCTCCCCATTTAGATGATAGTCCGCACTATTGTTTCTTTTGCCAAACTGCATTATCATACATTCCCCAACACTGTATCCTATCTGCCACATTTTTAACCATTCTTTCAATTTGTCTAAGTCCTGCTGCAATTGCATTGCTTCCTCAGCACCACCTACCCCTCCACCTATCTTTGTATCATTCACAAACTTTGCCACAAAGCCATCAATACTATTATATAAATAATTGACAAACAATGTGAAAAGCAGAGGTCCCAATACTGACCCCCGAGGAACACCACTGGTCACTGGCAACCAACCAGAAAAGGCCCCTTTTATTCCTACTTGCTGTCTCCTGCCTGTCAGCCATTCTGCTATTCATGCCAGTATCTTTCCTGTAATGCCATAGGATTTTATTTTGTTAAGCAGCTTCATGTGTGGTACCTTATCAAATGCCTTCTGAAAGTCCAAGTAAATGACATCCACTGCCTCTCCTTTGTCCACCCTGCTTGTTACTTCCTTGAAGAACTCCAACAGATTTTTCAGGCAAGATTTCCCTTCACAGAAACCATGTTGACTTTGACTTATTTTATCATTAGTCTCCAAGTAACTCGAAACCTCATCTTTAATAAAAGACTCCAACATTTTCCCAACCACCGAGGTTAGACTAACTGGCCTACAATTTTCTTTCTTTTGCTTTCTCCCTTCTTAAAGACTGGAGTGACATTTGCAATCCTCCAGTCCTCCAGAACCATGCCAGAATCAAGTGATTCTTGAAAGATCATGACCAAAGCATCTGGTATCTCTTCAGCAACCTCTTTCATCATTCTGGGATGTAGTCCATCTTGCTCAGGTGACTTTTCCAGCTTAAGACCTTTGAGCTGCTGAACACTTTTTCCTTTGTAATACCAATGGCACTTACTCCTGCTCACTGACACTCACAGACCTCTGGCACACTGCTGGTGTCTTCCACAGTGAAGACAGATGCCAAGTACTCATTAAGTTCATTTGCCATTGCTTTGTCCCCCATTACTACCTCACTACCATCATTTTCCAGTGGTCCAATATCAACTCTCACCTGCCTTTTACTCTTTACATAACTGAAAAAAAAACTTTTGGTATCCTGCTTTATATTTTTGGCTAGTCTGCCCTCATATTTCATTTTTTCCCCTCTTATAGCCTTTTTAGTTGCCTTTGTCGGATTTTAAAAGCATCCCATTTATCCAACTTGCCACTCCCTTTGGCTAACTTGGCTTCTTGGCTTTTACTTCCTTTGTCAGCCACGGTTGCCTGCCTCTGCCATTTGAGAACTTCTTTTATGGGACATATCTATCCTGCACCTTGTGAACTATTTCCAGAAACTTCAGCCATCTGCTCTGCCGTTATCCCTTCCACTATCCTACTCCAATCCACCTGGGCAAGCTCCTTTCTCACGCCTCTGTAATTCCCTTTATTCCATTGTGAATGTTTCTTTACATTAAGCTCCCTAATGAGATCTGTGTTATAACACAACACCCAATCTAAGACAGCCTTTCCCTGAGTAGGCACAAATACAAGCTGCTCTAAGAGCCATTTCATAGGCATTCAGAAAATTTCTTCTGTTGAGATCCAACACCAACAGGATTTTCCCAATCTCCTTGCATATTGAAGCCCCCATTACAATTGTGGCATTACCCTTATTACATGCATTTTCCACTTCACTTTGCAATCTTAACCCCACATCTTGGCTACTGCTTGGAGACCTATATATGACTCCCATAATGGTTTTTTTTTTACCCTTGCAATTTCTTAATTCCACCCACAAAGATTCAACATTCTCTGACCCTATGTCTCTTTTTTCTAAAGATGTAATTCTATATCTTACTAGCAGAGTCACACCACCACCTATGCCTTCCTGTCTGTCCTATTGATATAAACATATCCTTTGATGTTAAGCTCCCAACTATGGCCTTCTTTCAGCCACGAATCAGTGATGTCCACAATGTCACATCGACCAAACTCCAAATGTGTCACAAGTTTGTCCACCTTATTCCGAATGAGAATATGGGTGATGGAAGAAAGAAGATTAAATATGGAGGAACTATTTCACACAGTGGTTTCATCCCTGTCTCTTGTCATCCCAATGATGCCAGACACCATCTCGTCTATTGTTATTAGGATAAGCTGGTAGCAAGCTTACTTTATGATAACACCCTGATGATTTTGGCTTTATGCCACCTAATTTTTCAAGTGGCAATGTGCTAGTGGGTGTGATGCAATGTGACTTAGTTGAATGAATGACAGTTCGTGCAAAAGGAGAGATTTACAGGTGAGGACTTCAGCAGGTCTAAGCATGTGAGGTCTGGGTGGAGCTTGTGAAAATTAAGGTGTGAACTCTGAGCCACCCAAATGGAACTATTCCAGAGTGAGTAATCGAGATGGTCACTGAGCAGTTTCTGAGAGTGTTGATGGGTTTGGTAAGATAAGACTCTTGAAAATACATTCATTACCTTAACCATCCAAGTGAGCGCATTGTGTTCTCGACAGCACTGAAACCACTCTGTTCACTGTGGAACTTCCTACACCCTCTACAAAGGACACCTGCACTTCATCTGAAAATTTTACAGCAGCTTTCCCTTGCTTTGTGTGATTCTTCATTGTCCCCTAAACAGGACAACTTATAAAATGCCTGATAGCATCTGCTCCAGCCAAACCATGTCCTCTAATTGAGGGACACGTTAATATTAAACAGGTTTAGCAAGCTTTAACACACTATTGGAGTAATATTGCAGTCCCCATGAGTCACATAGTCAATCTGCAGCATAGATTGCAGTGACTGTACACTGCAGTCATTACATTAAGCAGGTATAACATAATTGTGATGGCAGATATTGGCCAGCAATATACCTTGCCAGTTCTGGAGAATATCAAATTTAATATTCTTAATAATAATTTAAAAGTTCTTTTATTGTACTGTATGTAAGAGCAAGGAAATTAGGCCATGAAGTGTTATGTCTCTAGCTCATGGTTCTTATGTGCAACCCCCCACCAACAACAGGTGGGTTGACAGTTTAATTGGATGCTGTAAACTGCCCCTAGTGTTTGAATCTGGGGAGAGATGATGGGGTTGTGAGGAGTGTAAAATGGGATTAGTGTAGATGTGTGTCCAATGGTTAGCACAGATTTTGTGAGCCAAAGGGCTTACTTCTATGCTGCTTGACTCTGGGTCTGTGATAACTCCTCTCCCAGGAGAACTCACTGCTCTTGGTCTTGTTTCAGACTGGGACTCAGCCTTAAAGGAACATAAACTAACCCAACATTAGTAGCAGTATTGAAAGAGTAAGCTAGCAACAAAAGTCTCAACTAACAGATGTGCTGAAGTGCACTCAGGATGTTCACCACAATAACACAATAAAAGTTTTGTTATTTAGCATTTCACAATCTAATTCCACATTCTCTGGTAACTGTGTTCCTTTTCAAAGCTTGAGGGGAGTTTCCCATAATCAGTTACAGATACCAAGAGGTGCACATGGTGGTGTTACTGCTAAACTTTCCAGTATCCATATATTAATTTATTGCATGTTTTAATATGTAGGTCCATTTTAATAATATTGGATAACATAACTCTTGATTAACTAACCAAGGATGTATATTTACTGCATATGTTTCAAACCTGGAATAATTTTAATCAGCGTCTTGCTTTATAAGTTAGATACAGACATGCCTTTCCCTTCCAGTACAGTAGCCAATTGGTAATTGGCTTAGGTCACCTTTTGCTGCTCAGGGGCAGGTGACAAAAGAGGCAGCACTAGACATGGAACAAATTACAACACAATGTGCTTTCACATGGTCATCTTCAGACATTCTCTCAAACATTAACTATTCCATACATGCATTATGGCTGCTCCTTTCATTCTCTGACATTTGATTGAGACAGAGGAATGCTAGAAGAGGTGGAGACGCTGTGCAGGCATCATGGTGGTATTGCCTGAAGCTGTAACTCTGCATCTGTGTGAAAACATGTTAACTTCATCATATGAGATAGAAGAGTTGATACTGACCACTAACCTCCTCTGCACATTTTTGTTTAGTGACATAACTTCTGGATTGCCAAATGTTGCACCTTACCTTTCCAAGCAGTACAATAATCAACAGGAAAAGATTAGGCTACTGGGTTTGCTTCAGTACTGCCTCTAATGAATGTGTATATACAGTCTGTGACTACATGGGCTTCATAAAGTTTTCTCCCCCTTCCCAAAGACGTACAGGCTGGCAGGTCAAATGTTAATTGACTTTGGTATATGACTGTGTGATAGAATCTGTGGAGCTGATGAGAATTGAATTGAATTGACTTTATTACTTACATCCTTCATATACATGAGGAGTAAAAATTTTTACATTATGTCTCCGTCTAAATGTGCAAAGTGCAATTTATAGTAATTTATAATAAATTACATGTTCAACAGGACAGTCAATATGCCATACAAATACAACTGTATCAGCATGAATTAATCAGTCTGATGGCCTGGTGGAAGAAGCTGTCCCAGAGCCTGTTGGACAGATAGACAGACAGACATACTTTATTGATCCCGAGGGAAATTGGGTTTCATTACAGCCGCACCAACCAAGAATAGTGAAGAAATATAGCAATATAAAACAATAAATAATTAAATAATAGTAAGTTAATCATGCCAAGTGGATATAAGTCCAGGACCAGCCTATTGGCTCAGGGTGTCTGACACTCTGAGGGAGGAATTGTGAAGTTTAATGGCCACGGTTAGGAATGACTTCCTATGATGCTCAGTGTTACATCTCGATGGAATGAGTCTCTGGGTGAATGTACTCCTGTACCTAACCAGTACATTATGGAGTGGATGTGAGACATTGTCCAAGATGGCATGCAACTTCGACAGCATCCGCTTTTCAGACACCACTGTCAGAGAGTCCAGTTCCACCCCCACAACATCACTGGCCTTTCAAATGAGTTTGTTGATTCTGTTGGTGTCTGCTACCCTCAGCCTGCTGCCCCAGCACACAACAGCAAACATGATAGCACTGGCCACCACAGCCTTGTAGAACATCCTCAGCATCATCTGGCAGATGTTAAAGGACGTCAGTCTCCTCAGGAAATAGAGACGGCTCTGACCCTTCTTGTAGAGAGCCTCAGTGTTCTTTGACCAGTCTGGTTTATTGTCCATTCATATCCCCAAGTATTTGTAATCCTCCACTATGTCCACACTGACCCCTTGGATGGAAACAGGGGTCACCGGTGCCTTAGCCCTCCTCAGGTCCACCACCAGCTCCTTAGTCTTTTTCACATTAAGCTGCAGATGATTCTGCTCGCACCATGTGACAAAGTTTCCCACCGTAGCCCTGTACTCAGCCTCATCTCCCTTGCTGATGCATCCAACTATGGCAGAGTCATCAGAAAACTTCTGAAGATGGCAAGACTCTGTGTTGTAGTTGAAGTCTGAGGTGTAGATGGTGAAGAGAAAGGGGGACAGGACAGTCCTCTGTGGAGCCCCAGTGCTGCTTACCACTCTGTCTGACACACAGTGTTGCAATCGCACATACTGTGGTTTGCCAGTCAGGTAATCAATAATCCATGACACCAGGGAAGCATCCACCTGCATCACTGTCAGCTTCTAACCCAGCAGAGCAGGGCGGATGGTGTTGAATGCACTGGAGAAGTCAAAAAACATGACCCTCACAGTGCTCGCCAGCTTGTCCAGGTGGGCGTAGACACGGTTCAGCAGGTAGACGATGGCATCCTCAACTCCTAGTCGGGGCTGATAGGCGAACTGGAGGGGGTCTAAGTGTGGCCTAACCATAAGCCAGAGCTGCTCTAGAACAAGTCTCTCCAGGGTCTTCATGATGTGCGAGGTCAATGCCACCGGTCTGTAGTCATTGGAGCCACTTGGTCCTGGCTTTTATGCTGTAGTACCGTTTCCTGGATGGTAGCAGCTGGAACAGTTTGTGGTTGGGGTGACTCGGGTCCCCAGTGATCCTTTGGGCCCTTTTTACACACCTGACTTTGTAAATGTCCTGAATAGTGTGAAGTTCACATCTACACATGTGCTGGGCTGTCCACACCACTCTCTGCAGCATCCTGCGATTGAGGGAAGTACAGTTCCCATACCAGGCAGTGATGCAGCTAGTCAGGATGCTCTCAATTGTGCCCCTGTAGCAAGTTCTTTGGATTTGAGGACCCATACCAAACTTCTTCAACCATCTGAGGTGAAAGGTGCTGTTGTGCTTTTTTTCACCACACAGCCAATATGTATAGACCACATGAAATACTCACTGATGTGTATGCTGATGAACTTAATGCTGTTCACCCTCTCAACCCCAGGTCCATTGATGTTATTAGGGGTTAGCCTGTCTCCATTCTTCCTGTAATCCACAACCAGCTCCATTATTTTTGCGACGTTGAGAAAGAGGTTGTTTTCTTGACACCACTGTGGCAGGGTGATGACTTCGTCTCTGTAGGCTGGCTCTTATTATTTGAGATTAGGCCAATCAATGTAGTATCATCAGCAAATTTAATTAGCAGATTGGAGCTGTGAGTGGTGACACAGTCATGGTTACACAGAGAGTAAAGGAGGGGGCTTTGGACACAGCCCTGAGGGGCACCTGTGTTGAGGGTCCGAGGAGCAGAGGTGAGGGAGCCCACCCTTACCACCTGCCAACGATCTGACAGGATGTCCAGGATTCATCGACACAAGGCAGAGTGAAGGCCGAGGTCTCTGAGCTTCTTGTCGAGCCTGGAGGGAATTATGGTGTTGAATGCTGAACTGTAGTCCAAGAACAGCATTCTCATGCAAGCATCACTCTTCTCCAGGTGTGTAAGGACAGTATGTAGAGCTGTGGCTATTGTGTCATCTGTCAGTAGGCCAATTGTAGGGGGTCCAGTGTGGGTAGCAGCATATTGTATATGTAGTTCTTGACCAGACTCTCAAAGCATTTGCTTATTGTTGAGGTGAGTCCGACAGGACACCAGTCGTTCAGACCTGTTACCTTAGTGTTTTTAGGTACAGGAACAATGGTGGATGTTTTGAAGCAAGAGGGAACTCTACTATGCAGAAACTAAAATAGGATTGGTGTGGGATTAGTGTAACTGTGTGGGTGATGAATGGCATAGTGTCAGTGGGTTGGAAGGGTGTATCTATGTAATGTATTATGCTATAATCGGTACTAAAACACTCTTCAAAATATGTTGCAAACTAAATGCCCAGTTAATCCTCATGTACTTGTAGACCATAAGACCATAAGATATAGGAGTACAATTAGGCCATTTGGCCCGTCAAGTCTGCTCTGCCATTTTATCATAGTTGATCCAACTGGCTAATGTCATATACATTTGCCAATTTTATGAACAACCCACTCCCCTATTCATTCAAAATAGTTTATAAACTCTTTTTCAAAGTTTTTGTTTCCTGATTAATGCTATTTAATCTGTTCCCATCATCACTAAGAATTTTGAAGTGATCTTAATATTATTCCTATTCTTATGAACAATACAACAGAAATAGAGGCATAGAGTCATGGAAAAGTACAGCATAGAAACAGGCCCTTCAGCCCATCTAATCCATACTGAACCATTTAAATTGACTAATCGCAATCAACCTGCACCCAGACCATAACCCTCCATACCCCTGCCATCTATGCAGGAGCGCCGCAGGGAACCGTACTTTCTCCGGTCCTGTTCACCCTGTACACATCAGACTTCCAATATAACTCGGAGTCCTGCCATGTGCAGAAGTTCGCTGATGACACGGCCATAGTGGGGTGTGTCAGGAATGGACAGGAGGAGGAGTATAGGAAACTGATACAGGACTTTGTGATATGGTGCAACTTAAACTACCTGCGTCTCAATATCACCAAGACCAAGGAGATGGTGGTGGACTTTAGGAGATCTAGGCCTCATATGGAGCCAGTGATCATTAATGGAGAATGTGTGGAGCAGGTTAAGACCTACAAGTATCTGGGAGTACAGTTAGACGAGAAGCTAGACTGGACTGCCAACACAGATGCCTTGTGCAGGAAGGCACAGAGTCGACTGTACTTCCTAAGAAGGTTGGCGTCATTCAATGTCTGTAGTGAGATGCTGAAGATGTTCTATAGGTCAGTTGTGGAGAGCGCCCTCTTCTTTGTGGTGGCGTGTTGGGGAGGAAGCATTAAGAAGAGGGACGCCTCACGTCTTAATAAGCTGGTAAGGAAGGCAGGCTCTGTCGTGGGCAAAGTACTGGAGAGTTTAACATCGGTAGCTGAGCGAAGGGCGCTGAGTAGGCTACGGTCAATTATGGAAAACTCTGAACATCCTCTACATAGCACCATCCAGAGACAGAGAAGCAGTTTCAGCGACAGGTTACTATCGATGCAATGCTCCTCAGACAGGATGAAGAGGTCAATACTCCCCAATGCCATTAGGCTTTACAATTCTACCGCCAGGACTTAAGAACTTTTTAAAAGCTATTATGAATGCTTTTTGAGATAGTGATTTAGATGCATATCATATTTTTTTTACTGAGTTAAGTATTGTATGTAATTAGTTTTGCTACAACAAGTGCATGGGACATTGGAAAAAAGTTGAATTTCCCCATGGGGATGAATAAAGTATCTATCTATCTATCTATCTATCTATCTATCTATTCCAACTTCACTCAAACATTGAAATCGAGCTTGCATGTACCATTTGCACTGGCAGCTCATTTCACACTCTCATGACCTTCTGAGGGAAGAAATTTCCCCTGATGTTCTCCTTAAATTTTTCATCTTTTACCATTAACCCATAATTTTGTACACCTCTATCAAGTCTCATCTCAGTCTACTATGTTCCGAGGAATAAAGTCCTAACCTATTCAATTTTTTCTTATAACTCAGATCCTGGCAACATTCTTGTAAATTTTCTCTGTACTCTTTCAAACTTAGTTACATCTTTCCTGCAGGTAGGTGACCAAAACTGCGCACAAACCTCCAGATTAGGCTTCACCAATGTTCTGTACAACTCAACATAACATCCCATCTCCTGTACTCAATGCTTTGATTTATGAAGGGCAATACACCAAAAGATTTCTTTACAAACCCATCTACACATGATACCACTGTCAATGAATTTCAGACCTGTATCCTCAGCTCCCTTTGTTTTACTCAGTGCCCTACAGTTCACTGTGTAAGTCCTGCTCTGACTGGTCTACCAAAGTGCAACACCTTGCACTTATCTACATTCAATTCCATTTGCCATTTTTAAGCCCATATTTTCAGCTGGTCCAGATCATATGACAAGCTCTGATAGTCTTTGCAGTCCACTACACCCCCATTCTTGGTGTCATCTGAAAATTTGCTGATCCAGTTAACCAAATTATCATCCAGATCATTAATATAGTTGACAAACAACAATGGACACAACAATGATCCAGGTAGCACTCCACTAATCACAGGTCTTCAGTCAGAGAGGCAGCCAGCTACTACCACTCTCTGGCTTCTCCCACAAAACAAGCGTCTAATCCAATTTACTGCCTCATCTTGAATGCCCAGTGACTAAACCTTCTTGAACAATCTCCCATGCGAGATCTTGTCAAATGCCTTGCTAAGGTCCATGTAGACAACATCCACTGCCTTGCATTCATCAACGTTCCTGCTAAATTCCTTATAAACTCTATAAGATTGGTTAGACATGACCTACCATGCACAAAGCCATGCTGAATATCCTTAATCAGTCCATGTCTGTCCAAGTACTCATATATCCAGTCTCATAGAACACCTTCCAATAACTTTCCCACTACTGATGTCAGGCTCACTAGCCTATAATTTCCGGACAACATTGGCTATTCTTTAATCCTGTGGTACCTCTCCTGTTGCTAAGGATGATTTAAGTACCTCTGCTGGGGCCCCTGCAATTTCTGCACGCCTCCCACAGGATCCAAGGGAACACCTTGTCAGGCTTTTGGGGATTTACTCACCCAAATTTGCCTCAAGCCAGCAAACACTCCTCCTCTGTAATATGGGGTTCATGGCCTCACTGCTATGGATTCTGTGTCCATGTCCTGAGTAGATACAGGTGCAAAAAATCTAATTAAGATCTCTCCCATCTCTTTTGGCTCCATACCTAGATAACAATTCCGCTCTTCCAGAGGACCAGTTTTGGCCCTTGCTATCCTTTTGCTCGTGACATATCTTTAGAATGCCTGAGGATCCTCCTTCACTTTGACTGCTAGGACAACCTCATACCTTCTATTAGCCCTCCTGATTTCTTTCTTAAATGTTCCCTGGGATATTTGTACTCATTTTTTCCCTACCTACACCAGCTATATATCTCCCTTTTTTTCCTCTTCAATATCTCTTGAAAATGAAGGTTTCCTAAATCTGTTTTCTTTACCTTTTATTCTGACAGCCACCTACAAATCTTGTGCTCTCAAAATTTCACATTTGAAGGCCTCTTAGTTAACAAGTACACCTTTGCCAGAAAACAGCCTGTCCCAATCCACACTTGCCAGATCATTTCTGATGTCATCAAAATTGGCCTTTCTCCAATTTAGAATCTAAAATGTAGACAGAATTGTTCAAAGTTTGAGAAATGTTATTTATTTAACGGTACAGTGCAGGACAGGCTCTGCTGGACCAACAAGCCATACCACCCAGGAACCCATCTAATCACAGGAAAATTTACAATGACCAATTAAACTGCTAACTCTTTGGACTAATGGAGGAAAGAGGAGCACCCAAATGAACTGCATACATTCATAGGAGAATGTACAAGCTTCTTTATAGATGGTGCCAGAATTGAACTCTGAAATCAGGAACACCGTGAGCTGTGATAGTGCTGAACGAGCCACTATTGTTACGAACCCGCAGGTTTCATTTACTGTGGACTGTCACTTTAAAAGAGTGCTTCAGTGAGGCAGGACTATGATCTTGTTCACTGACCGACTCGCAGGTTAATTACCTTTAAAACAAGGACACAGACAGTCACAGTCAGAAGTCAGAAGAAGAGAGAGAGGAGCGAACCTGGAAAAGGTTGCAGCTCTAGCTATCGAAGCTGGGAATTTGGAACTCTGCTATACCCACAAGGGTAGGTTGACTATCGATCCAGTGCACATTGAATGTGTGGATGTCACTTCGTGTAATCCATTAGAGTGGATTTAGGAATGTCCTGTGGGACCAGTCAAAGTTAACCCTTGCCTGGGTAAGTTATGTGGTTACCCCTTGAAGATAACATCCCAGTGATAGATCACTTCGGTGGTAATTCGTACGTGGATTTGGAACAGCTCGATGGAGGATCTTTGACAACTGATGTTTATTAATTACCATCGTGGAATGTGTGGAATTTGATGTAATTGCCTTCTCTCTACATTTTACCTTGGATTACAAATATCTCTCTCCCATCATTTGTTCCTTGGATTACTGAACTTTCCTACTTTACCATCTCAAGACTCTAAGCCTTGTTCCCCCAAGTTCAATAGTTTGGGAGTTATATTTATACACACATACACATAACACTGTTAGCTTTTGATTATCTTGGTTAAGTTGCTATATTATAAGTAGATACTAATAATGATAATGGTTTTAACATCAAAACCAGACTCCAGGTGTAATCTATTGCTGTTGGTTTGTTTCTAAAATGTTACAGTTCGTAACGCTTTGTTTCCATGGCAGTTTGATCTCAGCACTGTTTGTGCAAGTGCACACATTAGAGGCTTTGCAACAAATCTCTGGTTCAGAAAAATTTTGACATTGCATGAAAAGACATCGATCCTTCCCTCTCTGGCAGTCTCCTACAGAAGCTGAATAGTCATAAAATATCAAAAGGAAGAGGACCATAAAAGAAATTATATAAATGAGAGAGAAAGAAAGAATTCTTGCTACCTTCAAGACACATTAGTGTGAATAGGTTTGAAGAGTTCCCCACTAAATCTATTCAGGTGATTAGACGTAATGCTGATACTTGATTGAAGTACAAGAACATAAGAAATGGGAATACTTGTAGGTCACCTAACCCATTAAACCTGCTCTGCCATTCAATAAAATCATGGCTGTCCTGGCTATGGACTCAGTTCCACCTACCTGGCTTTTCTTCATAACCCTTTATTCGCCTGCTGTGCAAAAAATGGATCAGTGTGCCTTTAATGTATTTAATGAGGTAGCCTCAACTGCTTCCTTGGGCAGAGAACTCCACAGATTCAGTACTCTCTGGTTAAAGCAGTTTGTCCTCATCTCCATCCTAAGTCTATTCCCTTGAATCTTGAGACTGTGTTCCCTCATTCTAGTCTCACCCACCACTCAAAACAATTTCCCTGCCTCTATCCTATCTGCTACTTTTATGAATTTATATGTATCTACCCTTTTCATAATTTTAAATTTTATATTTATCTATTTCTTCCTTGTTTAGACACAAGACATTTATTTCAGATTAAACTTTTTCATCCTCCATTTATTTGAGAAATTCTTTTTTCTTTATCAATTTTTTTTATTAGTTAAATAAGAGTACACAGAGTATATTATATATATATATAATTATATAATAAACAAGAGGAGAATTATCTCAAATATCTATATCAATGACAATTCAAATTAAAGGTAAAATAAACATTATCCAGATAGTATAGTATTAATCTAATAGTATATAATAAAAAAGATAATTGATTCTCATCTTAACCATAAAAAGAAAAAAAGTTAAAGAAACTTTTATAATTGAAATGTACACAAAAAAAATCCCCAAAACAAAAAAAAAACAAAAAAATAACTGGGCAACTCAAACTGAGTGTGAAAGCAAGAACAAAGGAAAAACTTTCTGATCAAATCCACAACTTCGAAAAGGTAACTGGAAGGGCCATAAGTCAGAGCGTATGAAAATATTGAATATAAGGTTGCCAAGTTTTCTCAAAATTAAAAGATGTATCAAATACCCAACTTCTTATTTTCTCTAAACTTAAACAGGACATAATGGAGGTAAGCCAATGAATAACAGCAGGTGGATTAGAGTCCTTTCATTTAAGCAAAATGGCTCTCCTAGCCAGTAAAGTTGCAAAAGCTATCATCAGTTGAGCAGAAACAGGAATATCTCCTGCTTCCAATGGAATGATCCCAAAAATTCCTGTAAATAAATTCGGTTGTAGATCCAAATTCAAGACTTTTGATAAAGTTTTAAAGACTTCTTTCCAAATAATTATCTAATTTGATACAAGACCAGAATATATGTGTTAAAGTAGCCACCTCAATATTACATCTGTCACAAATAGGATTAATATTGGAAAAGATACAGGCTAATTTGACCTTTGACATATGCACCTGATGCACTACCTTGAACTGTATCAAGGAATGATGGGCACAAATAGATGATTTACCTAATAAAAATTTTTATCCCATTGATTATCTGTAAGTGACTTTCAAAAATCCAATTCCCACGCAGCTTTAATTTTATCATTAGATAACATAGCTATAATTTACAAATGGTTATTGAATTTGCCTATCAGTCCTTTTTAAAATGGTTTAACCTAAATAAGAGTATCAATAATATTGGGTGAATAAGCCAAGGGAAAATCTGGAAGCAAACTACATAGAAAATTCCTAATTTGTAAATATCTAAAAAAGTGTACATTAGATTGGTCATATTGATCCACTAACTGAGTGAAAGACATTAGACAATTGCCCATGAACAAATCTAAAAAAGTTACGATTCCTTTGGTTTTCCAAATCGAAAAGGTCTGATCCGGATGGACCCAAACGCAGGATGCAGACACTGAAGTACTAGGGGGAGGACAGGATGGGGATGCCATGGCATGTAAGGGTTAATGCAGGCAGGGCTGGATCCCAGAGTTCAGACAGGGCAGGCAGGCAGGCAGATTCCTCATGGCGGGCTGCAGGGATCCCGGGCAGGGCCGCCTCCCAGGCAGAAAACATGGAGGCCTGGGCCAGTCACAGACACCTGGGCAGGTGTGGGGCACAACCCTTGGGGAGCAATAGGTGGAAGGGGCAGAACCCCCACTGGGCAGCAGCAGTCCAGCCAGATCCACCCAACAGAAGCAACGGGTAGGAAGGGGCAGAACCCCCACCAGGCAGCGGCAGTCCAGCCAGATCCGCTCGACAGAGGCAACAGGTAGGAAGCTGGGTCCAGGGTAAGCAGCAATACTACAGTGATCCACCGGGTACATTGGTAAATTGGGAAAGGCAACCGACAGCCTGGCAGCACAAGCAAGGAGAATAAGGCGGAACAGCAGGACCAGCACACAGGAGAGAAGCAGGGGAACAAGACCAACCACATAGAGCATATACAGAACAGTCCAGCAACCAGGGCAGAGCAGGATACAGAACAAAACAACCACCCACCCACCTGGTCTCCGTCCCACGGCCCCTTATAAACACCTGCAGCCGAATTGGCCACAGGTGTGCCTCCTTGATCCAGGCTGATCTTAACAGGCTCAAAGGGGCCGGGAGGGACAGCTCCAAGACCTGGAGTCCGGAGCACTCGGACCGGATCGAGACCCGGAACGCAGATTCCGGACCGGACCGGACCCTGACAAAGTTAAAGTCCCCCATAACAATTGCCATTCCATTCAAACATGGCATTTCTTGGCTTATTGCCTGTGGCACTGCAAAATTATTATTCGTTAGTCTGTAGGCAACTACCTCCAATGAATTTTTCCCTTTACAAATCCTAAATGTCTACTAATCACCTATTCCTAATCTCTACCCAGATGGACTCAACATTCTTCTCCTTAGACTTTACATGTCTCTCACTGTTGCCCTGATCTCATCCTTAATTAAAAGCATTAGCCTACCTCTCCTACCTTCCTGTTTCTGTATTACTTCATACCCTTTGATATTTAATACCAACTCATCTCCACCCTGAACCATGTTTCCATAATGGCAGCTAAATCACTCTCCTTTGTACTGGTTCTGTCACAATTCACTGACCTTGCTTCAATACTACGGGCATTCAGATAAAGTGCTCTTACACTCATTGTCCTCTTAGAATCTCCTATTTTTTCCTAACCTTTATGTGAATTTCTGCATTGCTTTCTTCTGCATTTCTTGCTGGATTCCCATCCCCTTACCATATTAGTTCAAACCCTCCCCAACAGCACTAACAAACAATCCCCCTAGGACAGTGATCCCATTTCTGCCCAGGTATAGATTCTCTGGTTTGCACTGGTCTCACCTCCCTCAGAACTGGTTCTAATGCTCCAGGAATCTGAAACCCTCCCTGCTGCACCACTGCTCAAGCCACATATTTATCATAACCATGCTGCTATTCCTGCTCTGACTGGTACGTAGCACTGGAAACAATCCTGAGGTTATTACTTTTGATGTCTTTCTTCTTAATTTATCTCACACCTCCCTAAATTTGGCTTGTAGGACCTCCTCCCATCTTTTGTCTCTGCCTTTGGTACCTACAAGCACCATGGCAACTGGCTGTTCACTCTCCCCTTCCAGAATGCTCTGAGACATCCCTGACTGGTGCACCTGGGAGTCAACACACCAATTGGGAGTCTCACTTGCACAGACAGAAGCTCCTGTCTATTTCTCTTACTGTGGAATCCCCTAACACAATATCTCTGACACCCTTTTTGCTGCCCGCTTGTGCTGCAGAGCCTCTCATGGTGTCATGATCCTGGCTACTGTTGCCATCCCCTGATGAACCATCTCCCCCAGCAGAGTCCAAAGCGGTCTCTCTGTTTTGGAGGGAGATGACTGCAGGGGATTCCTGCACTACTTCTTGCTATTGTTCTGCCTGTATATTGCCTCCTCACAGATCTAGAAATGCTGCTTCAGTCCTGACCTCTGGTGCAGTCTGTGTAGAGTTTACAAGTTCTCTCTTTGACAGTGAGTATTTCTTCCATGGGTACACCAGTTTCCTTCCAAAGGTGGGGAGGTTGATTATGTAAACTGGCCATTCTAAATTGTCTCCAAAATGCATATATGAATGATAGAATTTTGGGAGAATTGAGTAGGATATAGGGAAAATAAAAGAGGATTGCTGTTGGATTAGTCCTGAAGGCTGCTTGCTGGCCCGTGCAAACCTGCTACCATGTACGTTTCTCAATGGCCTCTAAGACATCTGAAACAGTTTGCTGCATAAATTTCTCTTGAAGATGCTGGAATTGAACTCCGAACTCCAGAATGCTCTGAGCTGCAATAGCATCATGCTAACTATTATGTTATTGTGGCACCAAGTTCTTTTTCTCTAGGTCTTTTATTGTTCCAAGAAACCTTGGATGCTCCTCCTTTTTTTAATCAATGGAATCAATCGTATTTGCTGCACAAATCACTCTCTCACCTAGATGGGGTCAGTTGTGCTGTGAGGATTACATTCCTTGACTTCTCTAGTGCCTTTAACACCATCCAGCCCAAGATCTTAAGGCACAAACTAACGGAGATGGGAGTAGACTCTCACATGGTGGATTGGATAGTGGACTACTTGACAGATAGACCTCAGTATGTGCGGTTGGGAGACTGTAGGTCTGACACGGTGGTCAGCAGCACAGGAGCGCCGCAGGGAACCGTACTCTCTCCGGTCCTGTTCACCCTGTACACATCAGACTTCCAATATAACTCGGAGTCCTGCCATGTGCAGAAGTTCGCTGATGACACGGCCATAGTGGGGTGTGTCAGGAATGGACAGGAGGAGGAGTATAGGAAACTGATACAGGACTTTGTGATATGGTGCAACTCAAACTACCTGCGTCTCAATATCACCAAGACCAAGGAGATGGTGGTGGACTTTAGGAGATCTAGGCCTCATATGGAGCCAGTGATCATTAATGGAGAATGTGTGGAGCAGGTTAAGACCTGCAAGTATCTGGGAGTACAGTTAGATGAGAAGCTAGACTGGACGGCCAACACAGATGCCTTGTGCAGGAAGGCACAGAGTCGACTGTACTTCCTTAGAAGGTTGGCGTCATTCAATGTCTGTAGTGAGATGCTGAAGATGTTCTATAGGTCAGTTGTGGAGAGCGCCCTCTTCTTTGTGGTGGCGTGTTGGGGAGGAAGCATTAAGAAGAGGGACGCCTCACGTCTTAATAAGCTGGTAAGGAAGGCGGGCTCTGTCGTGGGCAAAGTGCTGGAGAGTTTAACATCGGTAGCTGAGCGAAGGGCGCTGAGTAGGCTACGGTCAATTATGGAAAACTCTGAACATCCTCTACATAGCACCATCCAGAGACAGAGAAGCAGTTTCAGCGACAGGTTACTATCGATGCAATGCTCCTCAGACAGGATGAAGAGGTCAATACTCCCCAATGCCAATAGGCTTTACAATTCAACCGCCAGGACTTAAGAACTTTTTAAAAGCTATTATTAATGCTTTTTGAGATAGTGATTTAGATGCATATCATATTTTTTACTATTGTTTGTAATTAGTTTTGCTACAACAAGTGTATGGGACATTGGAAAAAAAAAAGTTGAATTTCCCCATGGGGATGAATAAAGTATCTATCTATCTATCTAACTATCTAAATCTTGTTAACCTCAGTTTATTGAAGTTATTTGAAAGGTGGCATGGTGATGCAGCATTGGAAGTTAGGAAAATAGGATCAGGAATGGACTCTGAAACCTAATCTACCAATCAATGTGATCAAGGCTGATCTGTCCTGGGCCTTATTTCATCTTCTGTGTCAGTTCCCCATAGCCCTCAACATTCTGATATTCTTGTCACAAATTTTTCTACTTCCTGTTTGGGTAACCCCAATGATCTAGCCTCCAAAGCCCCCTGAGGCAGAGAATTACATAGAATATGCTGTATTAGCGTATCCTCAGAGACCTGGGTACAGTAATAACTTTGGGTGCTCTCTGTGTAGAGTTTACACATCCTTCCTGTGACTGTAGGGGTATACTTGTTAGCCCTGACACCTCAAGTATGTGCTTTTTGGTTAATTGGCTTCTATAAATTATACCTAGTGTGGGTAAATGGCAAAAGAATCTAAAGGTAGTTGATGGGCAGAGTTGCAGGGGAATGCAAAGAGGATATTGGACTAAATTGATGGACCAAATGGCCTTATGCTGTCATAATAAGTTCAATGCACTATGTGTAAAGTGGAACTGGTGCATAGACTTAGGTTTTCAGAAGACTTTGAACTAAGGCTATTGTGGATTAAAGAGTTCATTGTGTAAATGGAGATATATTGCCCTGGATAGAAGATTGGCTGGCTTACATGATAAGGAGAGTAGTTATAAATAGATCTTTTTGTATGTAGCTATATATAACAAGTGATGTGCTGTAGGAATCAGCAGCATGATGAGCTATGGTCTCTACTTCTACAATTTGTACAAATTTCTTAGGTTAAGGCCTTGAGGAATGGCTGTTAAATTTGTTAATGAAACTTGAAGATGGGTTAAAAAAATTATCTGAGAGGAAGACATGAGGAGGTTAAAGATTCAAAGTTCACTATTATCAAAGTATATACGAAGTGTACAACCCTGAGATTCTTCTTCCCACAGACAGCGATGAAACAAAGAAACACCATGGAACCCGTTCAAAGAAAATATCAACACCCAATGCACAAAAAAAGAACATCATGTAAACAGCAAATATCTGGCAAATGAGGCACATGGAATAGTCTTGAGCAAAAAAAAAGAAGCATAATAACTACATGCTGATAAATTACAGAGCTCTGAGATACAGAACGCTCAGGGTATCTTGGTATTTAATTTTCAAAAGGCCGGTATGCAGGTGTGGCAGTTAGTTAGTAAAACTCAAAGAATGCTTTTTTTGTTTATTGTTAATGGAACTTAATAACATTCTAAAGGGATTTGGTGCACAGGAAAGATATTTCTTGCTGCCAAAATATCTGATACAGAATTTTATTGTTAAAAATTAGGGGGTCATTTATTTTAAAAAGAGATGCAAATTTTATTTTTCTCTGAAGTCACTAGTTTTTTGTTACTTTCCACTTCATCTGGTCAATTCCAGCAGACCCAATGAACATTTTTAAAGCAAAAATAGATATATCATTGACAAAAATGCAAGTGAAAGGTTATCAAAGTTCACAATAAATTATATTATCAAAGAACACATACAGTATATCACCATATATAACCCTAAGATTCATTTTCTTGTGAGCACACTCAATAAATCTGTAGAATAACCATCTAACTAGGGTGTTAACCAGAGTGCTGAAGACAACAAGCTGTGCAGATACAAAAATAAATAAATAAATATTATTATAAATAATTAAGCAATAAGTATCAAGAACATGAGATGAAGAGTCCTTGAAAGTGAGTCCATAGGTGTGGGAACATTCCAGTGATGGGGCAAATGAAGTAGAGTGTAGTTATCCCCTTTTGTTCAAGAGCCTGATGGTTGAGGGGTAGTAACTATTCCTAAACCTGGGTGGTGTGAGTCCAGAGGCTCCTATACCTTCTTCCTGATGGCAGAAGTGAGAATGGACAAGTTCTCGGTGGTGGGAGTCCCTGATGATAGATGCTGCTTTCCTGCGACAGTATTTCATGCGGATGTTTTCAATGGTTGGGAGGGATTTACCCATGATGGACTAAACCATATCCAGTATTTTTTTGTTGGATTTTCCGTTCAAGGGCATTGGTGTTTCCAAACCAGGCTGTGATGCAGCCAGTCTATATACTTTCCACTACACATCTATAGAAGTCTGTCAAAGTTTTAGATGCCATGCCAAATCTCCACAACTTCCTAAGGAAGCAGATGTGCTGTTATGCTTTCTTTATAATTGCACTTATGTGCTAGGCCCAGGACAGGCCCTCCGAAATAATTACACCTAGGAATTCAAGTTCCTAAATCTCTCTACCTCTGATCCACTGATGAGGACTGGCTCATGGACCTTTTAGCTTCCTTCTTCTGAAGTCTATAATCAGCTTCTTGGACTTGCTGACAGGGAGTAAGATGTTGTTGTTGTGTTGGTTTGATGGAAATATACAGTTGTAGTTATAATCCAATTCGCAAAAACATAGCTAAATGGAGGACCAGAATTGAAGACAAATTTGTGTGTTGATATATTTATATAATTATCTGAAACTTTCCTTTGCCAACATACTTTTTGGGAAATAAATGCAGAGTTTCTAGCTTTGTAAATTATTTTTTTCAACAATATTTCAAGAGTTATCAGTTTATTACAAATAAAACTGAAAGCCAAAGAAACTAAGAAGTTGAATATATTTTACTGGCTTTGCTTTGTTCTGAAACTCCCCGGTATAATAATGAAGGAAAAGTAGATTAAAAGAGAAGACCACAGAATATAAATGCTCTATGATCATTAGCACAAAATAGGCAATATGCAACTGGTGTTCATTATACAACCCACCAAATATTGCATTCTATTGACAACATCAGGGAGACCCAGAAAAGTAAATGATGGCTGTCTGAGTCTCCAAAAGCTCTGTATCTTTAAGAACGTGTAATTTCCTGCAATCTTGTTACAATTGTTGTGCCATGTTCTAGTTATGACTAAGTGGACTATAACCTAAGGAAGGGTGAGGTCTGTCCTCACAAATTTGCAAAATTTCTGAACATAGGTGCGGCGTGTTTGGCACGAATGCATGCAGAGATGTTGTTGGATATGATTGCCACTTCTAATTAATTTTCAGGTTCTGACAATCCTGAGATTTAGAAGTATAAATAAATTTCAGGCAACTTAATTGTGTCTCTTCTTTGAATAGGAGATTGTTCCTATTGGTTGTTGAAACAACCAGTTATGCAACAATTATACAAGGTGGATGGAGGCAGGGAGGATAAGCTTAGAGAAGCAAAAGTGGAATTTTTTTTCTATCATATCCATTTGTTAATGATTCTGCTTTCATTACCATTTTCTGGGAGAGGGGTTACAATTCTGTTTAATTTTTGAATACCATAGTTTCCTTTGGAGGGAATTTCTGAGGTCTGAGAGAGCAAGTGTGCATTTCACAAAGCATCCCTGAATAACTACCCCCTCTCTCTGTAAGGTTCAATCGTGGACCTGTGTGAAGATGCTATTTCTTCTTGTGCTCCTGTTCACGGATTGGGTGCAGTCCAAACTGTGATTACTGTTACTAATGTGCCCGTAGCATACTAATTTAGTTCCATATGTTCCTTTCCAATATAAATTTATTGTCTCTTTTACTTGCTTAATTGTTCTTTTAATACATACTAGTATCAGTTTACAATTACAACATTTCATTTTTTAGAAGCTAGCACCTGAACCTAATAGCTTTTGAAAAGATGGTGATGAACCACTTTCTAGAACCATTGCAACCCTTCCGATGATGCTGTTGAGAAAGGAGTTTCAAGATTTAGACCAAGAGATGAAGAAAGAATGGTGATTTTTTTAAGTTAGAATGGTATGCAACTTGTTCTTGTAAATGGTGGTGTTCCTGTGCATCTGCTTCCCTTGTCTTTGTAGTAGAGGCCTTGGTTTAGGGAAATGTTTTTGGACTCGGTTAGACAGGTGTTGACTGCAGTGTATTTTATAGATGGTACATTAACCATTGTGTGCTGATTCAGAAATGAATGTTTACAGTGCTGGATTGGGTACCAGTCAGTGGTTCCTTGGTTCTGGGTGGTGATCCGTTTCTTTAGAGACGTTGGAGCTGCATTCTTCGAGGCAAATGGAAACTATTCAACCATTTTGCTAGCTTATACTTTGAAGATTACGGAAAGTTTTTGTGGTATTAGATATGTGAAACTCCCAACAGAATATCTAGCCTTTGTCCTGCTCTTCTAGCCATGTTATTTATGTGGCTGGTCCAACTGACTTTCTGGTTGGAGGTGAGGTCCAAGACGTCATCATTTCATTTTACCAATGGTTAGCATCTTCGTTTTTGTCCATTGCAACATATTTCTTTCTAAATCTATTGATAATCTTTATTAAATAGTTTTCATTGTTGTTCAACCATGTTAATTGCATTTTTTTCAAGTTTACCTTCTCAAGTTTCAAATTTTCACTATTTTAATGTATTACTTTAATGCTTTACCATCAAAGCTTAATGTTGTGATTGCCATTGGCTTTCGGATGCCAAATGGTACCTAATTGTCTGATCTATCATGCTTCATTTCCCATCACAAAATCCAGTAGTGATTGCTCTTGTTAGGTTTTTCAGGATTAAGATAAGCAAGGAGTTTTGAACATATTGTAATATTCCCTTTCCCTTTATTTCTGTTACCTATTTATATTTGATAGTTAATTTGGAATTAGTTGGGGGAAAATTTTATTGTTTTTTAAATTATTTTGATCGGTTTCTATACTTGTGAATCTCCTTGCTTTTCTTTCATTCCATTACAACTTATCATTTCCTGTCTAGTCTTCACAGTCCAATTTTGCCCTTCCTGCATCTTGTTCCTTATTTTTCTTAACCAACACAAAATTACATTAAAATGCTCAGCAAGCCTTAAAGCATCTGTGATTCAAGAAGCTGTCAATATTTCAAATGGATGATCTTTCATCATTTTGTGATATTTCTGTTGTTTGGATTTCTTTTGCTCTGTGTAGCTATTGAAGGGCACTTGTCTTGTTTGGATATCTTAATTTCTGAAAGGCATTTGGTTAAAGCAGCACCATCCTCAAACCCTTAAGAAGTTGGTATATTCTACAACAGGAACTTTTTCTGTCTGTTCCATTCATGACCTTTTTAAGAAGTTTAATTTCTCCAGTCCATGTTTTCTTTTGCTATGAAAGTTGAATCAGCATAAACAAGTTGTAACCAAGTATATGTGGAAACGTATGAAAGAAGACTGTCATCTTCACGACCCATGGATTCTTAACAGGACCTAATGTTTTGCTTTACTGTTTGTAGCATTGTTGATATTTTTGTCGTAACACTATTTATTATCGATAACAGGGTTAATGAAGCATGGTTCACTTTGCTTTTATTGTAAATAAAAATATACATTATTTTAATAATATTTACATAGAATCAATAAGTAGGTATGTTATCCAAAAAATAAATAGCTGAAAAATAATGCAACAACGAATAAACTCAACAAACTCCAGAGTGGTAAACTCAATATAGAGAGTAAATACAATAATCTTAGACAACATTTTATGTTTCATTCTCAACTATGGCTAGAATACAAAGCAGACAGAAAAGTGGTCTTTGCCTTTTCCTACTTTCATTTTTAATTGTAAGCAGAATAACAAGATTGTTTCAAGTTTGTTCGAATCAGTAATGGCAAATGCCTTAGCCCAAAGCTGGTCTAAAATGTATATTTTCCAAGTGGATAACTTAGATAATGATTTAGAGTGACAACTCTTAATGCTTTTTCTCCCCTTTTCAATTACAAACCACTGAGACAACATGATATCATAATCCCATAAACACTGAGCTGAACTAAACTAACGGAGACATCCAGTTCTGCACTACTAATGGCTTCAACAATATTGCATTTAATAAGATCTAATAGAATTCGTGCTCATGATCCACAATGCCATTTGAGATTCTTTGCTGCTGAACAAGTATGGTTTGCACACAATTGATGGTGATGCCTCGACTTTACAATACATGTGCTCTGTATGTGAGCCCAGATAGAGTCTTCAAAGATAAATGTAAGTTATAGCAATATCCTGAAATAATCTTCTTCTAAGGATTGTGAGAACAGAACATGAATGAAAATCTGGAAAGCAAAATATTTTACTGGTTGTTTTCATATAATTGTCAGTTTAGTTACAATCCATTGTTCCCCCTAATCTCATCAAAGAATGACAGAATTCATGGAAAATATACTAGGAAACTATTCAGCATATTTAGTGTGAGGTAGTCTCTGTGAAATATCTAGTCATTCATTTAGGCAAATATCTATCCATATGTTATTAAGTGCAGTAACTCAATTTGCCTTCACCATCCAATGGGCCATGGAGTTCAGGTTATTGTGATTTACCGCATGAAAAGGATTTTTTTACATATTAATCCCGATTCTTTATCTTCTGCTTCATATTCAAAGCATTGTCATAAAAGTTGGTTTCAAGCTAATCCACAATGGATTGTTAGGCAAACAACACACTATTCATTCTGAAATTCCTAAACCTTCATTCAAATCCTTCAGTGAGTTCTGATTCTCTCCATTTATCAGTTAAAAAGCAGAAGTGGGTTGAATCCCAGTTTATAAAATGGACTGCATTGTAATGCTCATCACAATTATGCAAAAGGAGAGCAGGATGCTGTAGCTGTTGCCTGAAGCAGCATTGAAATCAGGATCTGGAAAATAAAATGAAAAACATGATGTTAGTGGTTACCTTCAACAGGTTCCTTCAAATCTCATTGTCTCATTGAACATTTTAAAAATTATTTCTTTTATAAATGTCACATCAATGTTTTCAAATTCATTATTTCTTGCATGTCATTTATTTAAAAACCGAATTTTGTCAACTGGTTCTATACACAATTGTATTGGGGCCAAATCTGAATAGCAATGATTGTGAATCAAGAGGCACAAGAGACCATAGATGCTGGAATCTGGAGCAGCACACAAAGTGCCCTACACAGATACTATCTCACCCTTGGAATTCCTCCAGTGGGGGGGGGGGGGATGTGTGTGTGTGTGTGTGTGTGTGTGTGTGTGTGTGTGTGTGTGTGTGTGTGTGCACAAATGTAACTGAAATGATGACAATGTATTAAAATATGTTTCCATTATTATCATATCGAGTTATTAGCCACACTTAGATTCTACCCAGTTTTCTTGTGAGCCTACAAAAGAATGATATAAAAGGAGACTTACCTTCAGAAAAAACTATATTTCCAATTCCAGCTGGTGATAGACCTCCCTGTAGACCAATTCCGAGACTTTCCACCTCTTCAGATGTGTGTGCATAAATCCATCGCTGCACTATTAAAGCTTTCTCATTTGTTTTAAGTTCATTTAGATTTTTTCCAAGTAGTTTCCTGATATCACTAGCAGAGAGTTTCTGGCAGAGAAAAAATGGCAGTAGAGAGACATCAACATTATGAATTCATTTTTGTCTATAATCAGCTGTCATAGGAGGATATTGTGAAGCCAGTAGCATGTGCAAACAAAAATGTGCTAATAGGACACACTCCAGAGTCCAAATCACATTTGTGTGAATTATTCTATCCAGACTTATTTAACCTCATTTCCTGCATCTACTCGTATAATATCTCCCACACCTTTGTGCTCAAAGTTTAATTCATTAATGATATGATTCTGATGACTACTACTTCAATCCTGGTGTTAGTCTGTTCAATGGTAACTACTGTAAAGTATTGTGTCAATGGTTCTATGAATTGTTTAAGATGGATTCAGTTGATCGTCGGCCGCAATAAGACCAATGAAAGGGAGTAGGCTGCTTGTTTAACACATTTCCCATATTCATAACTGAGCTGCAGAGGCAACTAGATTTTTCTTGTACATCCTTCAGTTAATTATAGGATAGCAGCCTTGAGTTTACTTAATCTTATCTCAACTTTATTTGAAATATGAGTAACTCCTCCTGCCGTGGAAGAACTGAAACTTCTGCATCTCCAACTCCTGGGAGGAATGTCATGAATCCTGTCCACTAGTGGTATGTTAATTTATTTGTTAATTAATTTGTGGATTTAAAATCAGGCTCATGCAGAATGCAATAAAATATCAAATGATCCTTCAGATACCTACTTCTACTTCCACTGGATTGAGTGTGCTAAAGGTTGCATAGTCCATGTTGATATCTCCATTAGCCAATCTCTGTAAATCAGTTGCTTTTGCACCAGCTTTAAGAGAAAAGTACACACAGCTTTCTTATTATTTGTAGTATAAAGCATTAGTAATAACAGCAAAATTTGACATAGATTTCAGTGCAGAAAAATACATTGTTTTAATAATTCATCAAACATTGCATCAGATTGCAATGAGACTTACAGATATATGGCTTGATGCGAGGATAATAGGCATTGAAATTATTAGCTTGATCTTGGAAAGCAATTTTTGCAACTCCATAGATTATATCCTTCTTTCGCTGAGTGCATGTGGAAATATTTAATGGGTTGGCTTTCCTGCAAAAAGAACGATAGCAATGCTTATTTTGTTTAACAAGATCTATAATATTCTGTATTCACCAATGTTCAACAATGCTGAATTTGAACAGGAAACTCCTGTTCAGACTTTCACATATTTTGTGGATCATTTTATTGCAACTTAGTCAAGAGTCAACTTTTTCTTCATTTTCTGCATCTGTTCAAGGCAACTCATAGCATCAAGATGTTTTATTTAACATATGCCATCTGTGAACCAAGAGCTTAACTGTGATTCACCTAATTCATTTCAAGCTCATATTGAATTCTCAGATTTATTGCATTGCCATCAATCAGTTGATGCCAATGCAATAAGTTTGCATATGTAACTGAAAGAGCAGATAGAGGGGTAGTTTTAAACAACACTCACTTTAATTCAGCAGGAGGGATTGTTTGAAGAATCTCTTCACTCAGTCTGCACAAAATGTTACCATTGATCGTATCCAACACAGTTGAGGTCAGTATCCCAGATTTCTGAGCATAATTTGTGAGAATTGCTACTGTCTGAAAAGGAAGAAAATTTTTAATTTCAGATTATTATCTTTTTATACTGAGTACGACTTAATTTCCTAACTTGCTGTTAATTCTTTTCACATTTTCAAATTGCTTTATGAAATACAGTATGTCAGGGTGTATCAATTTGCAGCTGATATCTTGTGCTTCCTGGCAATGCAAGACTGAAACAGAAAATTGGTCGTCATGGTAGTGCAGCAGCTAGCGCAATGCTTTTACAGCTTGCGGCATCAGAGTTCAGAGTTCAATTCCAGTACTCTTTGTAAGAAGTCTCAGTACGTCCTCCCCATGGAATGCGTGCGTTTTCCCCTCAGTCCAAAGACGTACTGGGTAGGTTAATTAATTATTGTAAATTGTCCTGTGATTAGGTTAGGGTTAAATTGGGGTTGTTAGGGGTTCCTGGAAGGGCATACTCCATGCTACATCTCTAAATAAGTAAATAAATAAATATGTGCAAACTTACTTCTTCAGATATAAAGTGACTAGTTCTGCATTTTCAGTTACCCTGTTGTTGAAATCACTAAACTGTGCTAGAATTGAGATTCCTGAAGGGTGAAATACACACAGAGGCCACTTTATTAGGTACAGGGGTTCTGCTGCTATAGCACATCCACTTCAAGATTCAACCTGTTGTGCACTCAGTGATGCTCTTCTGCTCACCACTGTTGTGATGTGTGGTTATTTGAATTACTGTATTACTGTCACCTTCCTGTCAGCTTGAACCAGACTGGCCATCCTCCTCTACTCTCTCTCTCATTAACAAGGTATTTCCACCCAGGGAACTACCATTCACTGGATTTTTTGTGTGTTTTTTGCACCATTCTTGTGTACTCTAGAGACTGTTGAGTGTGAAAATCCCAGGAA